>NC_044979.1:45558219-45858219 GCF_008728515.1 Papio anubis
TACACAAAAATGAAAATATGGTAAGTCAAATCCACACTGAGATAATAGTACTGACATGCCAGAATGATTCAAATGAAAATAACAAACATTACCAAGGATTAGGGAGAGCATGGAGCAACTAGACTCTCTTATATTACATATGGAAATATAACCCTTTACCAATATTTATTAATACTGACCTTGCAATTCCTCTTCTAGATATGTATCTAACAGAAAAGCATGTGTCCTAAAGGTGATAGTAGAACTATTTGTAATAGCCCAGAACTGGAAACAACCCAAATGTAGTAAATGGATAAATAAATTATATTTGTATGTATATTTTCAATTATCTATGGTTGCATAAAAACTACTGTAAAATTTGATGCTTAAAAAGCCAATCTATTTTCTAAAATTATGTGAGTTGGTTAGGACTTTCTTCTACTGCTCTTGTCTGAATTCATTCATGTAGCGACCGTCATCTGATATCTTCCCTGAATCTGCAGACTGAAGATGGCCTTTGGAACATGGTACCAGCTGTCAGCAGAGAACCTCCATTCTTCTTTCTGCAGAGACTTTCATATTGAGTAGATTAGGCTGGGATTTTTCACAGCATTATGGTCAAATGGTCTAAGAGAACAAGAGACAAAATTGCAAGGCATTTTAGTGCTGAGCTGTAGAACTTCCATAGTATCATTTCTGTCACAATCAATGTCAAAGAAATCATAAAGCCAGCTTAGATTCAAGATGATGAAGAAATAGACTCCATCTTTTGATAGCAGGAGAAGCAACATCACATTGCAAAGGGGTGTGTACACAAAAGGGCATGATATATTGGGAGGCATTATTATAGCAATCTACCACAACCAATGTATAGCAATGACAGTGAATGAATTAGTGCTATATGCAACAACAGGGATGAACCTCACAATGTTGAGTAGAAGAAGCAAGTCACAAAAGAATAAACATTGCATGTCCCATTTATATAAAATCCAAAAATGGGCCAAACTAATACATGGTGTTAGAAGTCAAGAGAGAGTATAAGAAGCACTTCTGTGGTCCCATTAGTGTTTTATTTCTAGACACATGCAGTGGTTACATGGGAGTTTTCACTGTGTGGTAGTTTGTTGATCTTTTTGTTATTTTGAGTTATGCAATTTTCTGTATGTATATTTCAGAAAAATTTTTAAAAGGAAACAAAATAAAAACAAAAACAAAAGAATTTAGAAATCATACCAGTAAATTCTCATTAATTTAATATTCACCTGGGTACTATCCAATGCCTTTCCTAGAAAATGTGCTGATGGTTACTGTATTAGACCACTTTTTACATTGCTATAAAAAAATGCCTGAGACTGGGTAAAATTTAAGAAGAAAAAAAAGTTTAGTTGGCTCATGGTTTTGCAGGCTGTGCATGAAGCATAGCGCTGGCATCTGACTCTGGTTAGGCCTCAGCAAGTTTACAAACATGGCAGAACGTAAAGGGGGAGTAGTAAGTATATCACATGGCAAGAGAGGAATCAAGATGAAGTGAAGGAGTTGGTCCCAGACTCTCTTAAACAACCAGATCTCCTATGAACTACCAGAGTGAGAACTCATTATCACTAAAGGGATGATGCCAAGCCATGCGTGAGGAATCTGCCCCCATGAGCTAATCACCTCCCATCAGGCCCCATCTTCAACATTGGGAATCACATTTCAACATGAGATTTAGAGGGGACAAACACTGCAACCATAAAATTCTGCCCCTGGCCCCCCAACTCTCATGTCCTTCTCACATTTCAAAATACAGTCATGCCTTCATAATAGTCTTACCTCATTCCAGCCTTAACTCGAAGATCCTAAACAAATTCTCATCTGGAGATGAGTTCCTTCCACCTATGAGCTTGTGAGATAAAAATCAAGTTATTTATTTTCATGATACAGTGGTGCTACGGGCATTGGGTAAACATTACTGTTCCAAAACATCAGCCTAAAGAAAGGGGCAGTAGGCCCCATGCAAGTCTGAAACCCAACAGGGAAGTCATTAAATATTAAAGCTCCAAAATAGTCTTTTTTGACTCCATGTCCTGCATCCACGACACATTGGTGCGAGGGGTGGGCTCCCAAGGCCTTGAGTAGCTCCATCCCTGTGGCTTTGCAGAGTGCAGCCCCATGGCTACTCTGATGGAGTACATCTTAAGCGCCTACATCTCTCCCAGATTCAAGATGCAAGCTGCTTGTGGGTCTATCATTATGAGATCTGGAGGACAGCAGCCTCCTTCCCACAGCTCCACCAGGCAGTTCCCTGGTAGAAACTCTGTGTGGGAGCTCCAACACCACATTTTCCTTTGGCATTGGCTTAGTAAAGTATCTCTGTGGGGACTCTGCCCCTGTGGCAGGCTTCTGCCTGGGCACTGAGGCTTTCCGCTACATACTCTGATATGTAGGTGGAGGTTGCCAAACCTCCTTCACTCTTGCATTCTGGGTGCCTACAGGTTTAACACAATGTGGAAGCCGCCAAGGCTTAAGGCTTGTGTCCTGCAGAGCAGTGACCTAAGCTGTATCTAGGCCCCTTTGAACCAAGGCTGGAAACAGAGTGACCAGAATGTGGAGAGCTGTGTTCTAAAGCTGAGCAGGGCAGTAGTGCCCCAGTCCTGGCCCAAAAAACTATTCTTTCCTTCTAGGCCTCTGGGCCTGTTAGAGGAGGGGTTGTCTCCAAAATCTCTGAAATACCTTTGGGGTTTTTTCCCTATTCTCTTGGATATTAACACTTGGCTCCCTTTTAGTCATGATAATGATAATAGCCCTAGCAAGTTCTCCACAGCCTACTTGGATTACTCCCTGCCACATGGCTAGGCTGCCACATGGCTAGGTAGCAAATTTTTCAAACTTAACGGCTAGGTTGCAAATTTTTCAAACTTATATGCTCTGTGCTCTGTTTTCCTTCTAAATATAAGTTCCAATTTTTAAGTCATTTATTTGCTACAGCATCTGATTGCAGACTGTTAGAAGGAGCCATGCCACATCTTGAACACTTTGTGGCTTAAAAATCTCTTCCACAAGATGCCCTGAGTCGTCAATCTTAAACTCAAATTTCCACAGATCCCTAGAGCACGGATGTAATGCAGCCAAGGTTTTTTTTGCTAGAGTATAACATGGGTGACTTTTACTCCAGTTTCCAATAAAGTCCTCGTTTCCATCTGAGACCTCATCAGCCTGCCTTTTACTGTCCATATTTATTGAAGTAACCTCCTGTGTCCTGTCCCCACCCCAGTATCGCCCCTGCCCGCATTACTGTACACATTTCTCTCAGTATTTTGGTCACAACCATTTAACTAGTCTCTAAAAAGTTCCACATTTTCCCTCATCTTCCTTTCTTCTTCTGAGCCCTCCAAACACTTCCAACTTTTACCCATTATCCAGTTCCAAAGCTGTTTTCACATATTCAGGTATCTTTATAGCAACATCCCACTACAATTTTCTTTGTTAGGTTATTTTTGCATTACTATAAAGTAATACCTGAGACTGGGTAACTTTTAAAGAAAAGAGGTTTAATTAGCTGATGGTTCTTCAGGCTATACAAACATGGCTCCAGCATCAGCTTCTGATGAGGGTGTCAGGAAGCTTACAATCATGGTAGAAGGTGAAGAGAGAGAAGGCAATGTCACCTGATGAGAGAGGGAGCAAGAGAGAATGGGGGAGATGCCATGCTCTTTAAACTACCAGATCTTGCATGAACTGCCAGAGTGAGAACTCACTCATCACCAAGGGGATAGTGCTGCTGCCATTCATGAGTGATCTATCCCGTAATCTAAATATTATACCTCCCACCAGGCACCACCTGAAACATCGGGAATTACATTTCAACATGAGATTTGTAGGAGACAAACATCCAACCTATATTAGTTATTCATTCCCCTGCTGAAGGAATGAGAAAGATCCAAAAGCTCTGGAAGCCAGTACTGGGGAACTTTGTCTCTATTCTTTTTCTTGTTTTGTTTAAACTCTTATATCAGGATCAGTTAACAGTCACCACTGTCTTCTGATGAGGTGATTATTTTCCTCTGTTCAGACCCCCTTGCTTACCACTGCTAGTGCTGACCAAAGTAGTCATTCCTAGATTATTTCTTGTGTTTTCCTATTTTATCTATGGCAAAGTTGGAGCTTTCCAACCTCAGCCTTCAGTCCTGCTTATCTAAGGAACTGGGAAACTTTTTTTATTTTTTACATTTTCCCTGGCAAGTCCAGTTTTTTACATACTTCTAATTAGGAAATATTAATGGAATTTTCCAGAGGTTCCTCCACCTAACTGCCTGCAATACTTGGTCACTCTTCCCAGAAATGCAAATTCCTACTTCCTCTCCCTTCCGCCAATTGGATTAAATTGTTTTTACGTATAGGTGATATTGTGATTAATAATATGGACTGTGGAAATTAAATGTCTGGGAATGTAATCTGACCTCAACCTTGCATGGGTTTACTTCCCTCTTTGGGATCAATTTCCACATATGTAAAATCGAGATAACAGTAGGTCCTACCTCTTGAGTTGTAGTGAAATTTATATAAATTAATTCATGTAAATTAAAAGTATGCGTAGTACATCAAGTACTTATAGGTGTTTGCCCTTATTATTAAGACATAGCTATTAATGTTTAGGGTAGAATGTTGACACATTTTGATAATTTTCACACTGATGACTTTAGTATTTGATATTTTACTTCTCTTTTAATCATTTCTGATCGTTTTGTAAATCCAGATCCCACATTTTGGGGAGGGGAGGATATCTGTTGCCATTTATTCTTAAAATAAAACAACGAATTTTAGGAAAAAAGTTTTATTGTCAAACTAACATTATGAAGTAAAATGGGGATGACAGGAAAAGAGAATAGGAGGATATGATACATGTCAAATTGTCCCTGTTTGCAGATGACATGATTGTGTATTTAGAAAACCCCATCATCTCAACCCAAAATCTCCTTAAGCTGATAAACAATGTCAACAAAGTCTCAGGATATAAAATCATTGTGCAAAAATCACAAGCATTCCTATACACCAATAACAGACAAACAGAGAGCCAAATCATGGGTGAATTCCCATTTACTATTGCTTCAAAGAGAATAAAATACCTAGGAATCCAACTTACAAGGGATGTGAAGGACCTCTTTAAGAAGAACCACAAACCATTGCTCAACAAAATAAAAGAGGACACAAACAAATGGAAGAACATTCCATGCTCATGGATAGGAAGAATCAATATTGTGAAAATGGCCATACTGCCCAAGGTAATTTATAGATTCAATGCCATCCTCATCAAGCTACCAATGACTTTCTTCATAGAATGATACATGTCAAGATGTATTTGTGTTTTTTTCCCATTCACTCTGCCTGAGATTTAATCTACATTTCAAAGTCAAAGCTTCTCCCTAGGTAACTCTTTGCTCCCAGTCCTTCCAGGTGCCGTTCTGCTAGTCCTTTTGTAGACTAAGGGCAGGAGTAGAGAAAGTACACACAAGGTCATCCATTAAGAGTCAGTCCTAAAATTGTCCTTCTCTTCTTCATCCTTTCTACTCTTCTCCATCCTCAGATACTACATGTATCTCCAACTGCTTATGTCTCCATTTTCTGAAACAGGGGTTGGGAGGAATACTTTTCAAGGAAAGACATCATTAAATATGAGTTTAAAAAAAATAAGCTGACCCCATATTCCTCGGGTTCTTCTAGACTTCTGATTCTTCTCTTCCTCTCCACCACTATTCTAACCCTTAAAGCACTCTAGATATAGTGTAAATAATTGAAACTCTCTAATGATAAGAATTCAGCCTTAAGGGTTTGGTTGTTTGATGTTTTTTAAAAGCATTGGATGGGATTCATTAAACTGTGATTCAAAAATGTATTCTGGTATATGAGACATTTTGTAACATGCTCAGAATAAGGAGCTGCATCACACAGTTCTGATGAGTCTTACAGTTAACCTATTCCATGATTCTGATTAAATACAATCATATATTATAATTCATCAGGCATTATGGAAAGGTTAATTACATAGACTATGTAATCAGTATATATCTGCATGTTTATCAATTCAGATGTTATCTGTTGTGTGTGATAAGAAAAAAAAAAGATTCGTTGATGGAAGTATGGGCTAAATTTATTACTTTGGCCATCTATCATCTTGTTAAACCCTGCTTCTCTCCTAAGAAAATAATCTAAACTTACCCCAGCTTCATAGATTATATAGTCATACCCTCTGTTGGACTTTTTGAGAATTGTCCCATTTGGGGGAAAACAAATGCGATAGAACAATGGTTATTAAATTTAGATGCAAATTAGAATCACTTGAGAAGCTTTTCTTAAAATCCTATTACTAATGCCACACTCCACACCAGTTAAATCAAAATTCCTGGAACTGGGACCAAAGCATAAAGAATTTTTAAAGTCCCCAGGTGATTCAGAAGTGCAGCCATAGTTGAGAACCACTGAGTCTGAGCCTGTTACTCCACTACTGTCCTTTGCAATTTTCAGACAGATTATTGATATTGATCAGATACTAGTCAATTAACCACTCGACTGACCAAAAGGATAAGTTACTTCACGTTATGTAAACATATTTTTACGTTATTAAAAAAGACTTCATGAAGTATTTGTTCAAGAAGTGTTTACTCAAGTTGGCTCTGAGTAATTTAAAGTAATTAAATATATGTGTTTACATATACACACACAAAATTAAGTCAAATACCTAGGTATTTTTTGGTAGTTCAATTCATTACTGTAAACATGATAAGAAACCATAACTTGTTAAGATGGCTTCCAGGAAAATAGAATTCTTGAGTGTTTCCATCGAACTTTACCACATAGACCCAATTATTTTTATGCATTTTTAATAAATCTTTTAAAAGGAAATATGCCTTGGGTAAAAGATTTTGAAATGAAAAGAATATACAGCATTAGCACTAAAATACACATAGTAAAACCTCTTTTATAAAATTGTCCTTAAAGGACAGAATCAGCACCTACAAGACAGTTGTCCATTTGAATAGGGACTTAAGGTTCGGGATATTTTAAAAACCCTTGTAACAACTTGCAAAATTATGTGAAGTGTGTGCATGTATGGGGCTACCCACTGATGTGCATTTTTCTGGAGACAGGAATCATGGCTTTGATGAGATGCTTACGTGCAGTGAGGGGAATCCGCTCAGTGAGGGTGGGGTGTTGCTCTATAATTGATCACAGTTATTAAGCAATAGAGGTGGCAGTTGATATGCACCACATCTCCATCTTTATGGAGACAGCTGAACATAATGCACTGATTCTAGGCTCAGACAACGTGGACTTAAGTGCTTGCTCTGTAACTTACTTGCTGAGTAAATGCAGCTTTTCAAGTTTCAGGTTTCTGGTCTATAAAATGGTGGTAATATCCATCCCACTTACCTCATAGTATTGTTATAGAGTTTAAAATTAAACAACTATTTGTGAATGCTAAGCTTCAATTCAAAGACAAGAAAAAGATTAGCAAAATGTGCAAGTCCTGTGTTGAGTAGACTGAGAGCTTCCAGGCTAGCACCCATGAAATCTTATTTAAGCCCAAAGAAGAGAGATAGATGTTCAATCAGTTGCTGAAAAAGTGGGTTGCACATGATGAAAGTAAATCTTTGAGAATACTATTGGCATATATTTGGGACCTGCTTGACAAGGTGTGTCATATAGACGTATGTGCATTTTGGAGTATCCTCCTCTCTTGAATAGAATAACTTTAGTCCAGAGAAATCTTGTACAGTGGTGATTAGCAGAAGCAATAGCAGACAACTCAAGAACCAGAGAGAGTGTAACACACCTTTGTAAATCTTCTTGGTGACATCTACAAAAGAAACATGGGCCAAAAGAAGAAGAAACATGGTGACTCTATGCAGTGACTGAGAGGATTGATTCAGGAAATCTCATGAGATTATCTCTGGGGATTTGCAGAAACAGTTGAGGGCATTTTAAATGTGTCTGTGGAGTGGTAATAGTTTGCACTCTTTCACCAGGAAATGAGGGGGAGCAAGAAACTCTTGCTATATCTGGTATTATCACTGAAGAAACAACAATTATAATGTACTTTGTTCCATTTTTCTTTGACTTCATATCATTGGTGCATATATTTTTTTTTCCTAAATAAATTTGTTGTTTATATACTTCTGCTGTTTATAGCCTAACCAAATAATCATGCATCTTTATACACAATGAAGTTTATTACCTTGTGCAGATTATGCACGTTATATCTGCCTATCTCCTTCTTAAAAGAATATTTCTAAAATCTATCTCTTTCATTCCTCTCATACACATACACACACACACGCACACACACAATTGAGTAAAGCACTAAGAGGCTTGGTGATTGATTTTATATTCCCTAGATTAGAGGAGGATTTGTTAATAGCCATATTTTTAAACAGTATCTCTTTCTAATATTGCAAAAATGTCAAAGTTAAATGAGGTTTAATCTTTTTTTTAAATTGATTTTTTGCTTTTCTCTCAGGAAGAGATTTTTTACATAATTATTGTCATTCTTATAAATACTCTTGTTTTTTCTCCTTAATGTTTGGTAACAAAGAGGTTTCCTGTTTGTAGGTGCTTTTACAAGATTATTATCAAAAATGCTGTAGTACCCATGTGCATAGCAATCAAAAATGGTTCAAGAGCAAATGAACATGACTTGGAAATCTTAGTATTATTTTTGATCCCATTTTCTCCTTCCACCTCTGATTCATCAAGCATTGAAGATCTTCTGTCTTGACCTCTAATCTGCCTCATCTCTATGTCCACACTGAAACACCGTCAGTTTTCCAAACAAACCACACTGCTGTGCCTTGGGCTAATATTGCATCCTCTATGATAGACTTCCTCCCTTTGCCTGGTGAACACCATACTATTATTCAAAATTAAGTTTAACCATATGTCTTTTGTGGAGGTTTCCTGAATTACCAATTGCACTCCCAGGTCAGATTAATCACTCCTTCATCTGTACTTCTTTGTGACTGCCTAATTAGCAGGTGTCTCAGGGACAGGCAAAGCCATGGGAATTCCATAAGATGTCCTTGTAATCAGACTGAAATGTATTAACCTTCAGAACCAACCAATAATTTGGCACTCCTTCAAACTGATGTTATTTAAATATTTACTTTAAAAGAACAAAAATAAACCAATTTTCTGTTAATAAAAATTGAATATACCTTTCTTGAAGCTCAAAATCAGAATATATATGCACATCAAAATTTTACTCTACTTCAATTGTTTTTATTTAACCTTCTCATCATTTATATTAGGCACTATACTAAGAATAGAGATTACATCTAGATAAGATAAAATGCCTTGTCCATGTTTTGTTTTTTGTTTTTTGTTCTAGCTTCTGTTCTGTTTTGTCAGCATACTTTCTGAGTAGCCCATTTTTTTCAAAGTTGCATATTCAATTAATAACACCAAAGAATATAAATAATTTTTTATCAATAGAATAAATAAGAGGTTTTGATTTTACATACATAAAAAAGTTATATATGCCATTATTTTCAGGATTCTTGCTGAAAATACATTTAGATATTCACAATAAGACATAACATACTTCACATACTGTTAAGTGTTTAGATTTTTATTTAAAAGTTTTCAGTACTGTTAAATCGAAGTGCTATAAATATGTAAATTAGCAAGTTATTCTGAGATAGTTACATCTTAAACATTGCCTTAGAGAAATTAAACTTTTTCTAATTGAATTGAACCTGATATGTTGAAAGTCAATCTAAAAAAAATTCTAATAGTAATCAGAAAGTTCATTCTATTCTGCGAACTTTTCCATTTCACACTCCCTTGATGACCTTCACCCATTCCATCTCCAATACAAGTCTGAACTTAGACAACCTTGTGACAAGGTGATTAAGCCCTAGTGGCTTTCTGGGTTGGGGAGGAAGAGGCTTCAGCAAACTTCTGTATCTTTCTGTTCCTGCTCCCATGACTCAATCATTCAATAGTCAGGTGCTTAACCAATCAGTGTAATTCTTAAACTGGCACTTTCAAACTTGCTACCATTGCTTTATTTTTCCCAGTTTAAACAAAAATAAATATAATGTTTATTAGTATTACCTATTTATTATCCAGAGTCCTTCAAAATACAGCAGTCTGTCTCCATCTATTGATGAGTTCATCATCATCTTGATAGTTGCAATGTTAGAAGTCCTTAGTGGCAAGGGCAGCCTCGCATTTGGCACAGATCCTGAAAACACCAGAAGAACCGATGCAATGGAAAATTACCTAAAAATTCAAAAGTACAAATCATGGAATTTTCAAATGGGCCTAATGCTTATCTAGTGCAATTCTGTGGGATATTTTGAGGGTATGAAGTGGACAGCATCTGTGTCATCATTAGACTTTGACAGAGAGGAGGAGGGAGTGGTTGGAATGTACAGTTTTGAAAAAGCAGGTTCTAAAATTATACAGTATTTTGGTTTTAGACACATAGTATTTTTTAAACGTCAAAATAATGTTGAAGAGGATGTACAATGTATATGTTTATCATTAGAGGTTTTTTTAAATTGGTGGTTTTAAAGTTCAGTAATTTGGGGGAGCTTGTTTAGCTTCAATCAGTATTATAGATTAGGAGACCAGGGCTCTGTAAGATTACAGCTTTCTCTCCTGAGTGATCTCAGAGATGCTAAGGACTGAGCACCTGGGCTCCAGGAATTACGGAGGAATGAATTACTATAAGGAATGAATCTGCATTTTTCATCTTTCAACAGTCCTCTTCAGTAGTTAAGACAATATGATTTAACAGATAGTACATTGTGGCCCCCAGAACAAGTAGACGGTAGTACATTGTGGCCCCAAAGCAAGTAGGCTATTGATATATAGTCAGAAAATGAATAGCAGAACCAAGGATAGAACTCAGATTTACAGATTTAATCAACCATTGGTCAATACATCTAAAGCATAACTTTCCAATATAATATTGACAAACATAGTTTACGCTAGATGTTAACGATGATTCTTTGAGGTAAAAATGATTTATTATTTCTCATTTTGAAGATAAAATGTAATACCAGAGCCTTCAGAAATAATACCACACATCTACAGCCATCTGGTCTTTGACAAACCTGAGAAAAACAAGAAATGGGGAAAGGATTCCCTATTTAATAAATGGTGCTGGGAAAATTGGCTAGCCATAAGCAGAAAGCTGAAAATGGATCCCTTCCTTACTCCTGACACGAAAATTAATTCAAGATGGATTAGAGACTTAAATGTTAGACCTAATACCATAAAAACCCTAGAAGAAAACCTAGGTAATACCATTCAGGACATAGGCATGGGCAAGGACTTCATGTCTAAAACACCAAAAGCAATGGCAACAAAAGCCAAAATTGACAAAGGGGATCTAATCAAACTAAAAAGCTTCTGCACAGCAAAAGAAACTACCATCAGAGGGAACAGGCAACCTACAGAATGCGAGAAAATTTTTGCAATCGACTCATCTGACAAAGGGCTAATATCCAGAACCTATAAAGAACTCAATCAAATTTACAAGAAAAAAACAAACAACCCCATCAAAAAGTGGGCAAAGGATATGAACAGACATTTCTCAAAAGAAGACATTCATACAGCCAACAGACACATGAAACATGCTCATCATTACTCACCATCAGAGACATGCAAATCAAAACCACAATGAGATACCATCTCACACCAGTTAGAATGGCAATCATTAAAAAATCAGGAAACAACAGGTGCTGGAGAGGATGTGGAGAAATAGGAACAATTTTACACTGTTGGTGGGACTGTAAACTAGTTCAATCATTGTGGAAGACAGTGTGGCAATTCCTCAAGGATCTAGAACTAGAAATACCATTTGACCCAGTCATCCCATTACTAGGGATATACCCAAAGGATCATAAATCATGCTGCTATAAAGACACATGCACACGTATGTTTATTGCACGCTATTCACAATAGCAAAGATTTGGAATCAACCCAAATGTCCATCAGTGACAGACTGGATTAAGAAAATGTGGCACATATACACCATGGAATACTATGCAACCATAAAAAAAGGTGAATTCGTGTCCTTTGTAGGGACATGGATGCAGCTGGAAACCATCATTCTCAGCAAACTATCGCAAGAACAGAAAACCAAGTACCGCATGTTCTCACTCATAGGTGGGAATTGAACAATGTGACCACTTGGACACAGGAAGGGGAGCATCACACACCGGGTCCTATTGTGGGGAGGGGGTAGGTGGGAAGGATAGCATTAGGAGATATACCTAATGTAAATGATGAGTTAATGGGTGCAGCACACCAACATGGCACAAGTATACATATGTAACAAACCTGCACGTTGTGCACATGTACCCTAGACCTTAAAGTATAATAAAAATAAATAAGTAAAATATAATCTCAATGGATTAATAAACAAAATGTAGCATATACGTAAATGTATATATGTATATGTATATATGTATATGTATATATGTGTGTATATATACATATATATGTTCAATGAAATATTATTCAGCCTTAAAAAAGAAAATCTTGTCACATGCTACAACATGGATGAATCTTCAGGACATTATGCTGAGTGAAACAAGCAAGTCACAAAAAGTTAAATGCTGTATGATTCTTTTTATATAAGGTAACTAGAGTGGTCAAACTCATAAAAACAGAAAGTAGAATGGTGGTTACCAGAAGGTGGGGAAAGGAGGAAAGAGGAGAGAGGAGTTATCTAATGGATATAGAGTTTCAGTTTTGCAAGATGAAAGAGTTCTGGAGATCCATTGCACAAAAATGTAAAAATGTAAAAACAGTAAAAATGTAAAAAAAAAAATACATATTTTATATAGTATCTATTTTATATATACACAGAGAGAGAGAGAGAGAGAGAGAGAGAGAGAATCTCTCTGTTGCCCAGACTAGAATGCAGTGGTGTGATCTCCGCTCACTGCAGTCTCTGCCTGCTGAACTCAAGCAATTCTCCTGCCTCAGCCTCCTGAGTAGCTAGGACTACAGGCACGCGCCGCCACGCCCGGCTAATTTTTTGCATTTTTAGTAGAGACAGCGTGTTAGCCAGGATAGAACAGTCTTGATCTCCTGACCTCGTGAACCGCCTGCCTCGGTCTCCCAAAGTGCTGGGATTACAGGCGTGAGCCACCGCGCCTTGCCAAAAATATGAATATATTTAACAATACTGAACGGTACACTGAGAAAATGGTTAAGAGAGTAAATTTTATGTTATGTGTTTTTTACTGCAATAAAAAAACGAAGAAGTAATCTCAATGATATATAACAACTGCAAACCTGTTGCAGTCATGCTTCAGCACTCCTGTGGGGACAACCAGCGGTGAGTACAGGGTCCTTGAAAGACAGGGATTGAGGAAGAAGATCCCCCATCTTGTCATACTTGGAATCCAACATCCCAAGGGAAAGCATTAAAACTACCAGTCTTCCACACTGAAAACGAGTAATCAGTCTGGTGTGATCACAAAAACCATCAGTCCACCAACTTGATCATTTTATTTTAAAATGATAAATTCTTGTCATGGAGACATAAACACGGAAAGATAACACTTGCTAGGTACACAGCCATCTCTGGGAAGCAAAGCCTGAGGATAGGCTTGACTCATGTGGTGAGAAAAAAAAAAAAAAATTCTAACAGCCCTGAACTCACACCAACACTTTATCTGTTGGCACATTTACAAGGGAAGTTGGAAACCAAATAAAAGATAATTGCCTTTTCTCCACAGGATGTGTCAACTTTCATCTTAATCTTTTATTTTCAGGCAGTGCCAAGGCTTCCCAAATGAGCTAAATGAGGAATGATTTTGAGTGAGTGATGACATTAAGGTGCAAGTTTGTGTTCCTCCCAGATTCTGGATTAATTGCTGTAATATAAACCCACAGCACGATGTGTTTTACACTATCATCCACTTATCTCAGGCCTGTCTGCGTTAACTTCCACTAATAGCCAAACTGTGCGCTGAATAAGTCACTGATTTGTACAAGATTAGTGCAGATTTGAAGAAAGCTTGTATCTGGTAGAGTTAAAGCTGAGACCATTGAGATTATTCCAATAAATGCTAAATGGATGCCGATCGTTGTCTCCATTAGATAGTGGGAGAAACTCGTTGTTATCTGCCTAGAGTGCTTAGTAACCTCACTTTTGTTACCAAGATTTGTCTTTGAGATTCACAGATTTTCTAAATAAGAGAGTAGGTCATGGTGTACCTTTTGTGAGGACACAAAGTACTGTTGCATGTTTTTCATTTTCTTTTAAAGAATCTCTACTTAGGATAATTTCCCCAAAAAACATTGCTTTAGTTCATGAAACTGGGCTAAAATGAAACCTGAGTAGCATGAATACGTTACATTCAAAATCAGCCTTCATCTCCAGCAGTCGCCCCATATTTTTGGACCAAGCTAGTGGGATGAAATTCTTTTTTATTTTATTTTTAATTTCAGTAGACTCAGAGGTACAAGTGACTTGGTTACATGGATGAATTGTATACTAATCACATCTGGGTTTTTGGTGCACCCATCACCCATATAGTGTACATTGTACCCAATAAACAACTTACAGAATGGGAGACAATATTCACAAACTATACATTTGACAGAGGACTGATAGCAAGAATCTAGAAGGAACTCAAACAAATCATCAAGAAATTGTCTTTTTAAAAGTGAATCTCTTTCTTCGGGAAACTCAGTTCCTCAAAGAAATCTAGTAACACTAAGCCCACCTTGCCAGACCTCTAGATATGTGAAGTACAAATACAGGACTTTTTTCTGGAAACCTTCTACATAGGGATGCTTCAGCTAATTTTTGAAAGCATTAGGAGGTTGATGAGTTTTTAAGTCAGGAGAATCTGCTAGGAGAAATCATAACTAATCAGAAAACCAAAAGTCTGGAGGCAAGGAGGCAAGTTAGTACTTTATAGTAGTAGTTCAAGTAAATAAAAATAGAAGCCTGAATTAAAATAGTGACAGTGGGAATGGAGAAGAGAAGTTGGATAAAAGGGGTTATGATAGAGAAAAAATTGACAGTCCTGGGCAAACTAGTGAACGAGAAGGGCAATAAGTAAAAGAAATCTCATCAGCATCATCTTCCTACAGTGAAATTAAGATCTATTATTCACCTGCTTGAATACCTCTGATAGCTTCCCAATATACTTACAGCTTCAACTCTACAGTGATTTACATGGCTTCATAGAACCTGTCTCTGCTTTCTTCTTCAACTTCATTGCTGTCCAAATTTTCAGTATAAAGCTCCAGAATTAATGGATTCCCTTTTGCATCTCAGAGTCTATGCACTTGCTAGTCCTGCCCGGAACTCCCTTCCCCAGACATTTGTATGACTATTAATTTTTTTCCTCTACTGAGAAGAACCCAGCTGGGTTCTTCTTCCACCTCCTTGATGAAATGTTTCCTGGCCCATACCAGCAGTCATCCCCGGACCCCCAACAGTCACTCTTTAAATCACCATATTTGTCCTCTTAGGAAGCACCTATCATTACCTGAAATTATTATTTGGTTTCTTACATGACTTTTCCTTCTCTCTGCTGGAAGCACAGGTCCCTCAGGGTAGGAATCCTCTTTATTACCAGTGCCCACCATGTAATAGGCTCTCAAATAATTACTTATTGATCAACTGATATCTCTGTGTGTGATATTTATAGATTTTTTAGTTGTTGCAGGGAAAATATACTATATGCTAAAAAGTTATGGTTTGAGATTAAAACTATTAGACTCAGATACCTTGCTACATCCAAGTGTGATTCATGTATTGAGGTAAGAAGTATGAATTTCTAAGTCTAATGGTGGAATCATTACATAGTGAACCCCACAAGAGCTGTAAATACTTTTGATAAGGGTGCATTTGATTGAGGTTAAGTATTCATTAGAAATAAAGTTCCAATGTTCAGCACCTAAAGAGAAATAGGTTGTGTCTCAATTTTATCCCAAGACTTTGGAAATTGGAAATCATATTTTAGAGTCATCTTATGGGAAGAAGGGAGCGGCATGCTCATTCCATTGATGCTGCAAGCTCTTATAGTATTTCATTGTATTGCTAGGAAATGATTTTTTTTCTAATGGAAATAGTAAGTATGTTTCAGATGAGACAAGAAAAATAGAAATGGCAATTACTAATAAAATATGAAATTATGAAAATTTATGCAAGGAGCTTTAATAAATGTAACACAAAATGCAAGAGTCTTTATGAAATGTATACTTCAAAAGACTGTATATATGTGTGAACGTTGTCTCAAGAAAGCCAGTTGTAGTGTATTTTGTCTATGTCTTAGTAGGAAATATATTAATTGTATGCTGTATGCTATTCAAAAGACTGGTGAATGTATACCTTCTAATGAAGTTAAATATAGCAAAGAGGAAAAAATAAGCTATCAAAGTGCAAATATAGATAATAGTGAAATTATTTAATAACAAAAGAAAGAAAAACCTTGAATCATATTTAAAGAAGGTAAAATGTCCCCACTTATAAAAATAGCATTTTTATGTTTTCCTGTGTCATTATCTAGTACATTTCATCTTTTTGTCATAAAAGATTTTAGCTAATGGTTTTAATCATCTGCTCAATATTATGGTTTTGTGTTTGAGGCTTATTCTGCCTTGGAAGGGGAATAAAAGCATTTGCTACTCTATAATATAAATGCAAGATAATATAGACTAAATTTGTTGGGTCAAGCAGCAATATTCATTAATAACTACATTATGTTCCCAACACAGGGACCTGTGCAGCATATTTACTAAACCTTTTGCCCCTTCCTATTTTTATTATTTTTACTACTCAGACTGTAAAGTATTAATTGGCCTCATAAATAAGACATTGACATGTTTGAAAGCAAAAGAATCTCAAAACTATATATATATATGTTCTCAAAACTGTATATATATATGGATAAATATGTTGCTAATGCAACAGCCATATATATAATATATTTCCCATCAATATTATATGCGATTTTGGGCTAACGGTTGCACAAAATCTAGCTCTATTCAACTCCTAATGTTTCTCATTATAGGAAGACTTGCATGTCAATAGAAAAGTTATTTTTTTCCTATTGAATGCATACACACTGGCTAGTGATAAACTATTTAAGTTAAAATATTTCTTTTCTCTGGGTATATTGATCAGTTGAAAGAAAACAGTGTACAGTTATCACAACTTTCAGATGTTATCAGCATAAACTTAATTACATAAAATAATTCTAAATTTGGGTTAGCACTATCAAATCATATTTTATCCAATCTGGGTGATCATATTTATGGAAAGGGTAAAATTTGTATTTCTTTTGATGAAAGTGTGGTGGTTTTAGATGTTCGTTGTGATACTTAGAAATCATGATAGATGTTGCCGAGGCTTATAGGTTACAGGTTCATCACAGAGGAAGAAAAAATTCACCATTATTAAACCCAATCTTCATTCCTCCAAGCAACAAAGAGTAAGTTATTATTACCTTGTTTTAAGTTGGCCCTTTTCTTTATACATTAAAGGAAACTATGTCTACTTTCTCTAGACTAGAGTCACCAAGGACTCATCTCAAAGGCTTCTGTCTACCTTTTCCTGGAGTTCCTATATGGTGTATTAGTTTCCTATTGCTGCTGCAACAAATTATTACAAATTTAATGGCTTAAAACAAGACAAATTTATTCCTTCGTTCTGAAAGTCTGACTTCTGAAAGTCAAAGTTTCAAGTAAAATTTATGGAGCTTAAGTCAAGGTGTCTACAGGGCTGGTTCATTCTGGAGGCTCTACGGAATAATCCATTTCTTACCTCTTCCAACCTCTAGAAACCACATTCCTTAGCTGCATTCTTTAGCTCATGGCCACATTATTCTAATCTCTTGCTTCTGTTGTCACATCTACTACTCATTCTGATCTGCTGCTTCCCTGTTGTAAGGACCATTGTAATTAGAGTGAGTCCACCTGTATAATCCAGGATACCCTCCCCATCTCAAGATCCTTAACATAATCACACCTGCAAAGTCCCTTTTAAAAAATTATTGTGGCAAAAACACATAGCATTAAATTTATCACCTGAACCAATTTAAATGTACAGTTCAATGGTATTGATTATATTTACATTGTTGTGAAACAGATCTCCAGGACTTTTCCATCTTGCAAAACTGAAATGCTATACCCATTAAACTCCCTTTTCCCACCTTTTCCTTCCCTGTGGTAACCATCATTCTGCTTCTGTTTCTTTGAGTTTGACTACTTTAGATACCCCATATAAGCGGAATCACACAGTATATGTCTTTTTTTTTTGATTGGCTTACTCAGTTAGCACAATCCCCTCAAGGTTCATCCATGTTGTAACCTGTGACAGGATTTCCTTTCTTTTTAAGATTAAATAATACTGTATTTTATGTATGTATCACAGTTGTCTATCCATTCGTTGATGGATATTTGGGTTGGCTATTGTGAATAGCACTGCTATAACCATGAGTATGCAAATATCTCCTTGAGATCTTACTTTCAATTCTTTTGGATCTATATCCAGAAGTGGAATTACTGAATCATATGGTAGTTCTAGTTTTAATTTTTCGAGGCACCTCCATACTGCTTTTCCAGCATTTGCATCATTTTACAATACCACCAACAATGCATAAGAGTTCCAATTTCTCCACATTTTTGTCAACACTTATTTTCCATTTTTTTATAGTGGCTGTCCTAATGGGCATGAAGCGGTATCTCATTGTTTTTGTTTGTATTTCTCTGATGATTAGTGGGATGTTGAGCATCTTTTCATATGATTGCTGACCGTTTGTGTATCATTTTTGGATAAGTGTCTATTCAAATCTTTTGCCCGTTTTTTAAATAAGTTATTTGATTTTTTGTTGAGTTGCATTAATTTTTTCTATATTCTGGATATTAACCCTTCAGAGTCTCTTTTGTCATCTAACACAGCATTCACAGGTTGTAGGGACTGAAATTTAGATATCTTTAGGGGACCACTATTCAGTCTACCACATATGAACTGTCAAGGCCTTCATTCCTCATTATAACACTGGCTCTTATCATGGAAGGACTTTAGAAATCATTAGTTCAGCTTCTACCTATTTTGTCTAGTGATGCACCTTTATTTTAAATTTAATTAAACAATTGACCTTGTTTTCTACTTTGTTCAGTTTGCCTGAGTATCAAACCTGTGTCATTTATAGTATTTATTTTTTATATTATAAAGATGATATTTGCTCAACAGATCTAATTATTTTCCATTTTTATAGCTCAATGTAGATGCTCCTGATTTTTGCAAGAGACCTTACTAGTTCAGCCAGTCCTGATAGAGTCTATTTTCGCAGGGAGAAGAAAGGATATTCAGGTTCTACAAAATTGTATGGTATGCAACACGATGCTTTTATACATGTATACATTAAGAAATTATTAAATCTTGCTCACATATTAATTTTTTTTGTGGTGAAAATATTTAAGATCTGTTCTTAGCATTTTTCAGGTATACAATATATGATTATTAACTGTAGTCACTATGCTGTCAAATAGATCCCCAGAATGTATATTTTCATTACGTATTCATCCACTTGGAGCCTTAGGGGCCTAACCTCCACCCTCGAGTGTAAGATAGGCAGGACATGGAATCAAAAAAGAAGATGATTCTCAAGCCTCAAGACTTAATATGATTTGCCTTACTGGGTTTTGGACTTACTTGGTATCTGTTACCCCTTTCTTCTTTCCTGTCCGGCCTTTTAAAATGGGAATGTCTATCATGTTCCTGTCCCATCATTGTATTTTAAAGTACATAACCTGTTTGACTTCACAGGTTCGCAAATTGAAAGCAATTTACCTCCGCATGAATTGTGTCTAGAGTCTCACCCATATCTGATTTAGATGATATTTAGATGAGACTCTGGACTTTAGATTTTTTCAGCTGATACTGGAACACTTAAGACTTCTAAGGCTATTGGAATGGAATGAGTGTATTTTCTTTGTGAGAAGGACATGAATTTGGGGGAACCAGCAGTGGAATGCTATGCTTTGAATGTTTGTGTCCTCTCCAAAATTTCATATTGAAATTTAATCCCCAACACAATACTATTAAGAGGTGGCCCTTTAGGAGGTTATTAGAGAATGACACCTCTGGCTTCATGAATGGAATTAGTGCCTTATAAAAGGGCTGGAGGAAATGAGCTACACCCTTTCACCTATTGCCATGCCAAGGACACAACTAGAAGGCCCTCATCAGACTCTGAATGCCAGCTCCTTGATCTTGGAATTCTCAGCCTCTAGAACTGCGAGAAATAAATTTATATTATTTATAAATTACTCAGCCTATGGTATTTTGTTGTAACAGCACAAGTGTACTGAGACAAGCTTCTTCACCTATTTCAAAATCAGGTTATTTTTGTCCTTGTTGTTGAATCCTTTGAGTTCCTTAGGTACTTTAGATATTAGCCCTTTATTTGATGTATGGCTTGCAAATATTTTCTCACATTCTGTAGGTTGTCTCTTCACTCTGTTTATTGTTTTCTTTGCTGTGCAGAAGCTTATGAGTTTGATATAATCACATTTGTCCATTTTTGTTTTTGTTCTCTGTGCTTTTGGGGTCATATCCAAAACATTATTGCCCAATTATTGTCAAAAAGCTTTTCCCTGTGTTTTTTCTAGCAGTCTTACATTTAAGTCTTTAACTTATTTTGAGTTGATTTTTGTGTTTGGTGTCAGATAGGGGTCTAATTTTATTCTTCTGCATATGGATATCCTGTTTTCCTGACACCATTTATTGAAGAGGTCATCCTTTCACCATTGTGTGTTCTTGGCACTTTCGATTGACAGTAAATCCATAGACTTATGTCTTGGCTCTCTATTCTGTTCCATTGGTTTATATGTCTGTTTTTTATGCCAGGACTGTGCTGTTTTGCTATAGCTTTGTAGTATATTTTGAGATCAGATAGTGTAATGCCTCCAGCTTAGTTCCACCTCACAGGATTATAAAAAAGGGTTAAAAGAGCTAATGTTATTTTTATCTATTTTAACTACATTCCATTTTCATATCATTTTTGGATTTGAAATTTCACTGAGAGTCCAACATGGATTACTTAAAATTCTGCATATCATCAGCACAGTCCCAGTTACTTCAATGATTACTCTGTGCTAAATGCAGCTTTGGAAATACTGGGATTATGAGGTAATTAATCATGACTCAACAATATGAATGTTACTCACTACCTACATTTCTTCCTCATTTACAAATTGATCATTTCAAAACCATTACAGAACTGGAAAAATGGTTCCTCTACAAGGAAAATATATTCCACCAAGAACTAAGTCTAGACAGAGACAATTTCTGATCAATCAGATCTATGGATCTCACCAGGGGAACAACATTCCCTAAGGCTGCTGAAATGGGATGGGCTCATCACATCACTAAACAATCATGCTGCCTCTTCTTATTACAATGCATCCTGTGGCTGCAGAGAACCTTTAATGCTTTGGTTTACTGGGGCTGTGGCATTAATAGCATGAACAACATGAAATAATAAGAGTTATCCATGTCCTCAGGGAAAATTCGAGGAAAATAAGGATTTTCAGCTCTCTTTGATGGCATTTTCCATTTCTGCTCCAGTAACTAGATGTTCAGTACTAAGTCATGGGAAATACAACATATGTTGAAAAAACTCAAAGAGGAGGCAGATCATTCTAGTGATGTTCCAATGATGCCAAATGAAAAAAATATATACAAGATTATTAAACTTTTTTTTAAGTCATGAAATGTAATCACTTTGATAATTATCTGAACTATAACTCAATTCCATCATAGATCAGTACACATCATCATTAAACTAATTTTATAGATGATGCTTTTATGTAAATGGTTAGTTATTAGATATCAAAAATAAAGCAAGGTTGTTAAAGTTGTTTACAAACAAAACTAAAACATTTTCTTTGCAAAATTTTCCTGACATTTTATTCAAAGACATATTAGTTCAAAAAAATTATAAAAACTATTTGACTCTTCAGGATAAAGCATTGGAGGAATATTTTTAAAATAAGATAATATTAATATAATTTAATAATGATAGCAATAGTATTAATGCCACTGTCCTAACATGTTCACATATTGTCTGCCACATGAATTTACATTTGCATCAATTATATAATCCACTCATATTCAATTTCTTATATTTGACTCAGCATTACTCAAACATTTTCAGTATTTCTACATAGTCTTCATAATGTTCTGTTATTTTCCTTCAAGTTTTTCTTTTCACGTATGTTACTCCCTTTCTATTATGGGTTTAAAATATAGATCATGCTCTCTTTTTAATGTTTGCAAGGAATTGAATTATTTTAATATAATTTAAACTAACATAACAATTCTAGCACACATTACTTACTTGTTAATAATGCATAATGAATCAAGCACAAATTTATTTTTATTCCCTTTATTTAAATAAAACTGTTTCAATTAGGGTCTTTTTCTCTTTCTGAATCTCATTCTCCCAATGCAAATTTACTAGTTTGTACTGAAATTTAATATTTCCATATTAAGTTTTTTACCTGTTACGTTCTGCTTTTGTTTTAACAGATAAATAAATTCAAAATAATTCACTTTGTTTATTACGGTCATAACAATAAACACTAACTCATCACACACACACACACACACACACACATACGCACGCACATACCTTTTATTATGTTATCTCTAGAATGGATGGTTCTTTTCTTTTGTAATTATAAGACCAATTTGCAGTAGCCTCCCTGACATAAACTTCTCTTTCTTCTTATCCACATTCCCAACTACCCCAGCTAGGGTGTCATTTTTCTTCTGGATTTCTAAATAAATGTTGTTTATTAATATCTACATAACAGATATGTAGAAAATATTTTGAGTTTAATAGTTAAAGAATATTTTTCAGTAGAATTCACCTATGAATAATGGTTTGATAATTTCTTTAGTTCTCTATTTTTGCCCTATTTCTTCCCTATGTGAGATTGAGCCAATACTCATAGAAGTAGAGATCTCGAGTCTCCTTTTGATGAATAATAAAGATAGATGTGAGAAAACAGGAGTAAGGGAGATCCATGGGATCACATGTCATGGAGCAATGACCCAGATGTTAAAAGGTCCTAGTGATTAAATCATCCACAAATGAATGGGCCAGTGCTTCAAGGTCAATGCTTTGTGTCCCAGACACATTGTCACAGGCAGCATGACTTTTTTTTTTTTGCTGTCAACTTTGCTTCTGTTGATTTTCTCCTTTATTGGAAGAGAATCAAATGCAGGGATGTGCTTTAGAGGATGGCGCAGTCATTGAATGTACCTAAAATACCCTTGAAAAATCCATACATTCATTATCTCTTTTTCTCTCAAAAAAGTCTGTGTCAAACACAGAGAATTTTCTGAGTAAGAATAAACTACTTTTAGCATTACTTTTTAACACTAGTTTTGAGTAGTATAAGAGACCATAGCACTGCCCACTTCTTCTGCCATTAAACAGATTAGAAAAAAAAAACTGAACACAGAGATCTCATGAGGCGATTGAGTCATTTCTCTACACCTCTGATGACAAATCTTCAGTGTGACTTCATACTTTCCTAGAACTTTGTGGATTCCATGAATACAAACTGTCTTACAAGTTAAATATAATGTACTTTCCTTCCCAAAAGTTCTCAGAAATACAGGATGTCAAGTAAAAGGGATTTTTAATTCATCTAGTCTCCTCTAACCAGCATAAGTCTTGCTACAATAATGTGGATAAGTCAAGCAAAAGCATTTATTAGCCCAAATCACTTTAGGTATATTTCCTATATCATCTACTTTGTCACACTCAGTAAAAACTGAAGATCACACTGGAGCAGCAACAAAGATTTAAAGATAATTCTGACCTTGTTTGGACACAGTTCAGGGCAGAAAACTATGATTGAAATAGAGGAATAAGAGAAAGCTGTCCCAGAAAGGAAGCTATGGAGAGAAAGGAGATTCAGCAGAAGAAGGGGATGTTTGACCACAACAACCAAAGGTGAGTGAAAGAAGCTCAGCATTTGAAAGTGCTTGAGATTGAATTCCTTGAAAATTATTGCGTGGGAACCACTTTATCCAATAGTCTGGGACACTTGTATATTCCCTGAACTGAAAGTAAAGACATTAATGCCTTATATTAAGGTGGCAAATTTAAAAAGAAATGACTCTGTACAAAGTGGGTAGAAATTAATAATACTATGTGAACAACTTCCTAGGAGAAGCAACTATGGACACATTGCCACATTTTCAAACACATATATATTTTTTCATAGTTGGATTTGTATTGTATATAGATTCTGTGTACATTTTTCAACATAATAAACATTTTTTCACCATTAAAATTTCTCAGAAAACAGTACACTTAGTGGCCATATAACGTTCTATCTTATCAGTTACTACAACTATCCCCTTATTTGACTATTAACAAAAATAAAAGAATAAACATTTTAATACAAAAATATTGGCCCATATATTCAGAATATTTGCGCAAGGTAGAGTTTAGGAAACTTAATTACTGGATGGGAGAGAACATAGCATTTTAAAACTTTTAATGCCTATTGCAAAGATGCTTTCTAAAAGGGTCTTATGAAATTCTCCTTCCTCCACTGTTAATGTGAATGGCCTTATTGCACATCATATGATCTTATGTTTATGACCTTAACATAAACATTAACACTTTCTTTTAATATTGTTTATTTATAAATCAAACTGGTAATTATTTTAGTTTTAACTTGTATTCCTTTATGTATTCACAAGACTGAGCAGTTTTTATATGTATATTATCTATATAGAGAGATAGATGACTCTTTTCTGACATGCCTATTTCTGTACTAAAACTTACTGATTTGTCTGAGTATATCATATAAGATAAAAATTACTTGTCTATTTTTTATTATAAATATTGTTTCATTTGTTGTTCAAACTTTCATTTATGATGCTTTTATGCTAAAGAGTTGTCTATCCCTTGATATTTTTTCTTTTTGATTCCTTCCATTATTTATGGTGACCAAACGAATAAATTCCTAAATAATCCTTACTCATACAGAGATCAAATAAATAAATACCTAAATTAAACTAGAATTTTCACTTTTTTTGTCATTTTATGACTTGGAAAAGTTTTGGTGTATCACAGTTACTACTGCTGTAAAACAAAACCTCCCCAAGGAACCTCATCTCTGCTCCACACAGCATCAGCTGGGGCAGTGGGGCAGATCAGGAGATGCACCATGAAGATCCTCCCCTTTCAAGGAAAGACTTGCTGTCCAGCTGTGGGGTGTGTGGTTAGCAGACGCTTCTAGCTGTCAGTCCTTTCAGGATCTGTCTTAGATGCAGAGAGCTACTTCATCCAGAGGTCACATCCTTCCCAGGGCAGCTCTCATCTGATGACTGAGCAAGGCAAGAATACAAAGGTCTGCTCATTCAAACCTGACACTGAACATATTTGATGGGCAAAATCCACTGTAGAGCTTTACAGCTGGTTGGCAAGGGCTTTGTCAGACCTTCATTATGACTTAGATTTTTCCTCTGCTCAGTCCTGCGTTTCCTCTTCCTTTCACAGATGTTGATTTCTCATACCCACTTGTGTTACCCACTCCATCTCAATGTTTGCTTCTGGAGAGCCTAACCTGAAGTAGGCAGCTTGATTGGGTGCTGAAAAATCCTCTTTCAAGATGGCTTACTCCTATGACTGACAAATGGGGGCAGCTGGCCTCTGAGAGCTCAGATGGAGCTATCGACTCAGAGTTCCCATTTTTCTTGATGTGGGTCTTTTTGCAAGATGTTTGGGCTTCCTCGTGGCAGGGTAACTGGTTTTTATAATGGTCAATTTGAAATTTTTTTTTTTTTATGAAGTACGAAGTTGAAATATTTCTCATCTACATATCAGTTACATTGCTCAAAATCTCTATTTCCTTACATTTTAAGTTGCCTTGTATAAAATGGGGCATTTCTACTTTTCAGTTTTAGAATATATTTGATATACATATTCTCCTCTAATGAAATGCCTTTTGTGACAAACTGAATTTACACACCATTATAAAGCTATGGCAAAATTCTGTTTGCTTTAGTTTTCCCTGGTTGCATATTTTATTTAAAATTCTTAACTGTATTAGACAATAGTCTTAATGAGTTAATAAAAGAGAAATAATCTTTCTATTTCATTTTCTACTTAATACTCAACATGAATTATCCAAAATAGGTATATGAATTTTTTCAATCATTACAGATCTTTGAAATCCCATAGCATGTGTAACTGAAATCTAATGAATATTCAGCAGAAGAGGTGCACACAGTTTGACAGGATGGGAATACCGTTCCTAACACTACCAGAGTATTACAAGGACAAGAATGCAGTCACTCACTCTTCTTCACATAGAAATGGTTCCCCAGGATGGTGGTTGTCATTTCATCATGGTTAGAAACACAAAGGATACTTCATCTACATTGTAACCAATATGATACTTGGGAATTTGAGATCTGAGCCTGTGGATGCTGCCATTATTTAGAAAGAGACTTAATTGGCACAGTATTTTCAGGAATCTTGCAGCAAAAATTCACAAAACTGAAATATCAGTTGAGCTTTATTTCTTTAGCTCACTCTATTTTCAGGTTATCTCATTTAAGTGTGCCATTTAACATGAGATGGACTCCAAGCATAACCTTGCCTACTATTCTCCTTTTTAACATATCTTTGGGAAAATGTTCAGTTTTTAAAAGCACCATATTACTGACTCATGGGAGCTCTTGTAATTTGTGATGACTTTTCCACGTTTCCCTGAGGTACTCGGATCTAACTCCTTATTACTCATTTTACATTTATACAATGTGATTTTTGTTCTTTGAGTGTACCAGAGAATGTCTTTATATTTGTTTTTTGCTTATCAAGGTCTTTTGAATTTTGTTCTCAGTCTCCAAGGGGCTGGTGCTTCTGCCCACCACCACCCCTACACTCCACCATACCTTATCATCAAGATGTTCTTGCATTTAAAACTTAATGAAAGTACCTACTTACTTGGGCGTCAGCCTAATAATGTCTTTAGAGTGCCTACTGGGTACACAGAACAGAACTCAAGTTGGAGGAGTATACAAAGGAAACAAAGGATACAGCTCTGTGCTTCAGAAGACTATGCTTGAGATGAAGAGAATGATAGACAGAAACTGAAATATATTTTCCCAAGGCAACTTCTTCTATTATTTCCTAATGCAGATTCCAAGTGAAAACTGAGTATACATTACATTCTAAAACATTATTGGTATCATGTGATTTGTCATTGCAGGTTATCATGCATATTACTGATGCGCATGTTGAAATTGGAGCAGGACGAATTCCTTTTCGAAAAACTACTTATCAAGCCCTGTTTCATTTTGACTGTGAACAATGAGTTGCAATTCTTCTTGTATAAAGCCCTCACAATTGCACATCTATAAAATTGTTCTTCAAGATTTTCATATGCTATGGTAAATATGCAAAATGTATGTCATCAAAGTGGATAAGTTAAGAGGAATCAAGTAACAAAAATTAATTGTGAAAATTTCCTTATAATAGCCTGTATACTAGGATAAATTACATAATATTGAGACATTCTGCTTAGCTGTAATTTAGACATCCTGAATGGTTTTAAAAATCCTCTAACAGTGCTTGTCCTGCTGAGTCTCACTGAGATTGCCTCCTGCAGCTCAAAAGTCAAAGGCTATAGCTTCATGAAGATCAGAGCATCTTCATATGTCAACTCAGTTAAAGATTTAGTCTCTAACTTAGTTAACTCCAAGGCTATTTAGTTTGGAGTTTAGAACTGTTTGCAACTGTAAAACAAGGGTTAGCCAGATTTTCTCACTGGATTATATGTAACATGGCAGTTTGTGAATAAACAGTTCTGTAGCCCATGTAAGTTTGGAAATGCTGATAAAATATTTTACCATTAGAGAATGACAAACTTCAGCATTTAAGGCTCTAATAAGTATCTCACTTAAAAATAAAACAGTTTGACTCTGTTAAACACAGAATTTCCCAAATCTCTTTGACCTTAGAACTCCATTTCATATAAAACCAACTGAAATGCTACAGAAATAGAGTTCTGCAGAACACACATGAGGAAATATTGATCCATCAAACACCCACTTGACCGCTTAATAAATACTTAGTAAGCATCTTCTTCATAAAGTTAGCACTTTTCATCTATGCCATCAAGGCAGTAAAGATGAGCTATGCATCACATCTATCTTCAAGAAATTTTCAAAGGAGTAGAGGAAATGTGAGATTAAAAGCTAACTGCATGTTCTAGCAGAAAGAGTTCAGTGCTATGGTAAAGTCCAAAAGAATATGCAGTTGGGTTCCAAAGAAGTAAAGAAGACAAATGAGATCAGAGAAAGCTTGAAAGAGAATGTACAGTTAGAGCTCTGGCTTCAATGACAGGTGAAGTGTTGCTATGTAGGGTCAGGAAGGTTACATTACATGGAGAGTGTGCCAAGGGAAAAGAGCCCAGAAGTGCTGGGAAGTGTTGAGGAACAGGTGCACTGCACTGTGCACAGAAAGGCATGGAGTGGAAAACTAAGCCAAGTTAAAGCCAAATTTGTTCCAGTCCTTAACTTTCATATACTATATAGTAATGACTACTGGGAATAGCAATACAACTAAAAATAAGACCAACAGTATAATCATAGTAGGTCAATAATTAAATCAGGATTTCCAATACATTTTGGAAAGGTTTTATAACAAGAAAAAGACAAAAATATTTAAGAGCACAGAATGTTAGTACCAAACATAGTCAAGTAATGCATCCTAGAGAATTCATAGTTGGAATAGGGAATGCAGAACTTTATTGTCTCCACCATGGGGAGCCATATAAGTTGTTTTTGTTTTTAACAGAGGCCATTGGATCAGATCTCTCTTCAGGAGATAACTCAGAGGCAATATGAAAGACAAATTGAAAGAAGAGACAGGAGGCAAGAGAACCAGTTAGAAGGCAATGGTAAAGGTTATTAAGCACCAAACTTAAAGTACAGTCAGCAATGGAGGAGAGGAAATGGATATTAAAAAAAAAAAAAAAAAAAAACTCAATGTGTCCTAATGACCAATTAGAGGCAGAATTACAGAAGAGGAAAAAGGAAAGATATTTTCCTAATTTCCCATGATGATATAATCAATTAAAGAGCTAATTTTATTTCTACAAATACTTTGGAACAGGATATCAGTAGACATAGAATATAAACATTCAAAAGGTGCATAAAACATCTTCATTAAGAGACATATTGTCTCTACACACACATGGGTGCACACATACACACAGGCATACACACTCTTCTTTATAAACAGTACCCTAATCAGAGTAGCCGGTGTGATCATGTTGAAGCAGAAGGCAACAGTATGGTGATTTCAGTGAAGTTTTCTAAGAAGTTTTATTATCACTAACCTTTCACAGAAAATCCATGAAGCTCACTAGACATCTTTACTTAAGAATCCTTTCCTTGCAAATACCATCAGTTGATCACTGTCCAGTCATTGCTGCTCTGTTTGATTATGTGAGCATCCTAGCTTTGTAGAATCTTTTGTCATGTTCTCATTTTCACCCCTTCTTTCTTCACTCATTTTTTTCTCTTAAATATATTCAAATTAAGATTTTTGTAATCTCTTGGATGTAAATCATTTTTTCATTCTACTCTACTAACCACGACTATTAATTCATTCAGTGAATACTTCTTATTATAATTCACTAGAAATATAAATTCTGTCTATTTTACAATTTTCTTTTGGAATCACACTTACTTCAACTTGCTTAATAATATATAAATTGTTATTTTAGGATATCACGGGTCAGAAATCTGTCAAAATAAGAATTACATGAGTTAATTATCATAAGGCAGTCTCTGACAAATAATAAAAAGTTCTTACACCTTAGTCACCTCCTGTTCAAGAAGGTGCTAAGCAACTAAGCAACGCTTCAGCCCTCTGCAAAAAATGGGGCTTCCTTCTCTACCCAAATATCTAGTACACGAATGACTGGAAATACCAGCTGGTAAATATCCAGATAAAAGCAGACTACTGAATAACAATAACTATTAGCAATACTGTAACAATATGGAAATATGAATTTGTATTTTATGATGAAAGAAATATGGGTTCCAGTCTGACCTTTTCACATCTTAGGCATTGGCCATTAGTCAGTCTCAAGAAACGGATAATAGTGTCCTTAGAATAGAGGTAGGTAGCTGAGCTAATTAGAAAATATGTATTAGTTCTTTCCTTTTGTAGTATGTTTGCCCTGAGTCCCAGAGCCATGTTCAGTCCAGTTCAGACTGTAGATTAGGCTCTCCCTCCTAAAAATGTTAAAGTCTTTTTAAGCATTAAAAATCTTTAGTGCCATGCTATCGGCCTGTTTCCACTTATTAAGAAGAATATATATTCCTTTATTATTTTCCTCTGTAAAGTGGCCTACTTACCAGTAATAAGTTCCCCAGAGCTGCAAAATTTCAAGTTGTGGGCGGATGATCAGTATCAGCAGTGTTACAGAAGGAATTGCTAAGATCCCATTTTTTGTATGATTCTATTATCTATCTTGTTTGTGGAAGTTCAAAAACTTCTATTTTTCTCTCCATAGGTTGCAACTCTTTTCTCACTCAGAAGTTTAAACTCCACAGCTTTTCACCTTGTATTCTTCACTGGACACAGATCCTAGGTCCTATTACGTATACTTTTTATAAGTACACTTTTGTTCTTTACTGAATTATTTCCTTAAATCAACCATTCTATATCATGACCTATAACGTTAAATTTTTAATGTTCTTAATATTTTTTCTGTTTCCTTGGAATTTTTCACTCTAATGGAATTCCATCTCATGAGAACCATGGGATAATGTGAGCAACATGGTGAGACATACTGGGAACTCTGCCAGGCAGACCGAAGGGACTAACTGGTTTTGAGAATAACTAACTAGCATGAAGGATGGGCCCTTGTCCCAGGTATGGAAAAAGTCACAACAAAATTTAGCTTACTTCTAACAGCATCATAAGATATTATCTGAGTATAAGTCTGGGGATACAAAGCAATAAACAATATTCAAAACTGGGTAAATATTATAACTTCAGTTATGAAAAATATATTTTCTCTGAACAAGACCTCAGTTAGCAGCACAAAGTAAAACAAATGAGATTCATTTCAATGGCAAGCATCAAGAAACGTGTTGAGATCATAGCCAAAAATGAATGGCTCTCACTCTAGCTGGAAACCAAGGCAGGTGCCCCAGTGCAGGTATGGCAATCCAGGGAGACACTTAGATCTGTTGGGCATAGGGTTACACCAGAGTCACCCTCAATGCCATGAATGTTGCCTATCATAATTCCAATCAAGCAGCTCAAGCTTATCATGCACTCCCTGCTCTAGTAGACTTGACATGGGGCATTGCTCGTGTCTGGGCCTGAGATGAAACACATGTGACTATAGCTTTGCAGGAATGTTTAAAAAAATGGATTGAATGTCTGCCTTATAATTTCACTTGTTTGCCAAAGTCAGGTTTTTAAGCCTTTTTTTATTCATTTTTCAGGATTTTTCCAGGCCTTCTCTTAGAATCCCTAATTCTGCCAATTCATGATTGCTTATGTGAAGATTTTGTTCCAATTTTAAATCTGCAAGCATTTCTCTGTTGGAGAAAATGAAGTTAAGAATGACATCTGTTCTGGTTGGCACTTCTATATGGTCTTTGCTCCTCTGCAGGAATTTACTGACAGGGTTTGTGACCTGCAGTATTGATTTTCCACATATGTTCCTATGGTAAAAAGGCTCTCATCAGCACCAAGTCCTATGCCTAGGAAGTTTCAACAATCTTCTCTGAAAAGGCTGGCCCATTTTTCTCTCTTTTTCATTTTCAGACTGAAACTCCAACTACGAAGTTTCTTTTTCTTTCTTCTCTTTCTTACAAAAAGTGGGATTTTCTAAACGTATTTCTCTAGTCTTGATAGAAAGTATCATATTAGTAAAGATTTATATTCTTTTTAAAAGTAGACATTTCAGTAAACCTTCGATTTTTGGACACTGATGAAACTTTAGATTGCACATTGATTGTTAAATACTTTTTACATAAAAATGTATTATTATTCTCCTAAAATTGCTGGTGGTGTTATGTTTAACCTCTTAACTTCTGTTTTGTTATCTGTAAAATGGGAATTTTGTAGTAGTGTGGCATTTGTAGTAGCGCCTCTCTCAGAGTTGGTATGAGCATTAAATGAAATAATGTAAGTAAAAGGGCTTAGCTGTCTACACTCTATGCCATTACCATTCGATTTGATTAGGTGTGTTTTTCTAATAGATAAATTAATTGGTTTTTCTTACCCTGGTCCCCCTTTCCAAGTGGAGCACGAGGATAGGTTTACCAACCTAGTGTGACTCTGAGATACTGAATGAGCGTGAGAAAGTAACACTTCATGACTGAAATTTGCAAGCTTCTCGTGTGGAGCTACAAACCCAAGACACTTTTTACAGGGTTGCAACCTCAGTCTCAAGCAGCCTAAACTAGGAAGAGCAAGCCAAAGTGAGAAATCAAGAAAAGGATAGAAATACAAGATGCTGATGGATCTACACTTTAGAGAGAACAGTGTGTGCTAAGCCCAGGAGGAAGTAGATGATCTTCTGATGTAATTCCTCCTCAGAAATGAACATTTGCTGCATGTCATTTCTGCCACCAACACTGAAAAATTAGAAAAATGCCTTGGATCTCTTTATTATACAGAAACAATAGTGCAAATTTGTGTGACCTAGATGGGACTAGGCCAAGTTTACATCCTGAGCTAAGCCCAATTCTTAGAAATATAACTCTTTCACCTTTAATTTTCTATTTCATTTGAGCAAAACTGTTGGAGATTTCAGAAGCACTCAGCAGGACTGAGGATTGTTGATGAATTTCAAGGTTTTGTTGAATACTTTAAATTGCAACTAATTATAAGTCATTGTTTATAAATTGTTGTACAATACCTTTTTTGTAATTGATTTGTATAAACATATATAGCATTGCATTATGTTTGGTTTTTATGGTCTGTAAATTCCTTAATTGCCACTACATTTTTCAAAGATTTCACCTATGACATTAAGATCAACTTACCCATACTATGGTTTATAGTGTAAAATCTGCTATATGTGTACCACCTAATTCGACTGCTTTTATCCCCCACATCACCCATGCATGAACATAAATATAGCAAGATTATTTTACCAATTGGCAGGAAAATCAAGATCAGAACCAGACAAATATATCCAATCTTTTTCCTAAAACACAGTTATTTTCTTACTTTCTTATATCACCCATAATATGGGAAAAAATGGAATATAAATCACTCAAATACTTATCCCATTATATTACAAATGCCTCTCTTTTGTGCATAGTCTTTACTACCCTTTAAGATCTTTGAAAATAAAGGGTCTTAGTCCCCAGGCCTTGCATCATGCCTGACACTTAGTCATTACTCAACAAATTACTCAGTAAATTGAGAATGCAGTAGGGGCAAAATTGCTTCCAAACCATGAAACATCATTTAAGTATTTTAAATTTGAAACTATAATATAAACTCTAGAACTGGCATAAAATCATGTTATTTATCTTACACTTGTATTCTTACATTATATATACCTAAACATAAAAACAGAAAAAATATTTACTGGTGAATATATTTAAAAAGAAGAGACCTATAAAGCTTTAAAGTATCTAAAGAAATTTACATTTTTCATACTTTCATCTTTTTTCATAAAAAGCATCTCAAACAAGATTAGATATAAAAGCACAGATAATCCAAAGATAGCCTTGCAATTCTCTTGCTGGGTACAGACAATGATGCCAAGAAATATAGAAGAAATAGAATCTTCCTGTTTATATGTCAACCCAGTTTCAAGTGCATTTTTAAAAAGGGATCACTACAGAGAGAAATCAATCAACGCTTTTCAGGTGAAAATTTGTTTCACCAGAATTAAATTAGATTAGAATGGAACTCAAAATGCCCTAACATAGAATTCCAGCACTTTGCACTACATTGGCCAGAAAATTTGTTTTTTCATGGAGGAAAACAAAATGGGCCTTTAAAAATGTGTTTAAACGATTATTGAGACTACTGTCCCTTTGTGTGTCTTCTGTGACTGAAAGTGGTAAAGCTGACAGCAATTCTTCCACACGCCAGTCAGTGCTGCCTGTTTGGCTAGACATAAACTTTTCCCCCATGAGGACCTCCAAAGAGCCTCCCAGATTATGTCTGCACTGTAAACCAAAGAGATCTAATCGATATTTACAGAACATTTCATCCAAGAGTTGCAGAATACACATTCTTTTCCTTGCACATGGATCATTACCAAGGATAGACTATATTTTACTCAAAAAATAAAATATAAAGTATCTTCTTTGACCACAGTGGAATAAAATTAGAAATTAATAAGAGGAATTTTGGAAACTATACAAATACATGGAATCTAAACAATATGCTCCTGAATGACCCATGGCTGAACAACAAAAAAAAGAAATAAATTGAAAAATTTATTGAAACAGATGATAAAAGAAACACAACATACCAAAACCTATGGATACAGCAAAAGCAGTACTACAGGGAAGTTAATATCTATAAGTGCCTACATCAAAAAAGAAAAAGAAAGCTTCAAGTGAACAATCTAATGATGCATCTTAAAGAACTGGAAAAGCAGGAGCAAACCAAACCCAAAGTTAGCACAAGAAAATAAATACTAAAAATCAGAGCAGAAATCAATGAAATTGAAATGAAAAAAATTATACAAAAGATCAATGAAACAAGCTGGTTTTTTGAAAGTTTAACAAAATTGACAAACCTTTAGTCAGACTAAGAAAAAAAGAGAAGATCCAAGTAAATAAAATCAGAAATGAAAAAGATGACATTACAACTGATACTGCAGAAATTCAAAGGATCATAGTGGCTATTATGAACAACTATATGCCAATAAAGTGTAAAATCCATAAGAAATGGACAAATTCCTAGATGCATACAACTTACTGAAAGAACCAGGAAAAACCTAAAAAAACCAATAACAAGAAATGAGATCAAAGCCATGATAAAGTGTCCCAGTAAAGAAAAGCATGAGACCAGTAAAGAAAAGCTTGAGACCTGATGGTTTCACTGCTAAATTCTACCAAACATTTAAAGAAGAACTAATAGCAATCCTAGTCAAAGTAGTCTAAAAAATAAAGGAGGAGTACTAATTCTATGAGGCCAGTATTACCCTGATACTAAAACCAGACAAAGACACATCAAAGAAAAAAAAAAAACTACAGACCAATATTGCTAATGAATATTGATGCAAAAATTTTCAACAAAATATTAGCAAACCTACATCAGCAATACATTATAAAGATCATTCATCATGACAAAGTGGGATTTATCCTTGGGATTCAAGAATAGTTCAACATATACAAATCAATCAATGTGTTACAATACATTATATCAACAGAATGAATCAACATACAATTATTTTAACTGATGCTGGAAAAGCATTTGATAAAATTCAGCAATTCTTCATAAAGCAAAAACTCTCAAAAAACTGGGGATAGAAGGAACATACTTCAACATACTAAAAGCCATACATGCCAGACCCACAGCTAGTATTGTACTGAATGGGGAAAAACTAAAGGACTTTCTTCTAAGATCTGGAACATGACAAGTATGCCCACTGTCACCATTGTTATACAACAAACTACTGGATGTCCTAGCTAGAGCAATCAGAGAAGAGAAAGATTTAACAGGCATTCAAATTGAAAAGGAAGAAGTCAAATAATCCTTGTTTGCAGGTGATATGATCTTATATTTGGAAAAACCTAAAGACTCCACAAGAAAACTATTAGTACCAATAAGTAAATTCAGTAAAGTTTCAGGATACAAAATCAACACACAAAACTCAGCAGCATTTCTGTATGCCAACTGTGAACAATGTGTAAAAGAAATTTAAAAGTAATAACATTTATAATAGTCACACATAAAATTAAATACCTAGGACTTAATCAAATAAATGAAAGATCTATATAATGAAATCTATAAAACACTGATGAAAGAAATTGAAGAGGACACCAAAAAATGGAAAGATAGTCTTTGTTCATGGTTTGGAAGAAACAGTATCACTGAAATGTCCATACTACCCAAAGTAATCTACAAATCAATTCAATCCCTATCAAAATACCAATGACATTCTTCACAGAAAAAAAAAAAAAAAGTCCTAAAATTTACATGGAACCATAAAGACACAGAATAGCCAAGGCTATCCTAAGCCAAAAGAATAAAACTGGAGGAATTACGTTACTTGACTTTGAAATATACTACAGAGCTTTAGTAAACAAAACAGCATGATACTGGCATAAGAACAGATGCATAGACCAATGGAATAGAATAGAGAACCCAGAAACAAATCCATACCCCTACAGTTCACTTATATTTTATAAAGGTACCAATAACATACACCGGGGAAAAGACAGTATCTTCAATAAATGGTGTGGGGAAAACTGGATATCCATATGCAGAAGAATGAAACTAGCCCCTTATCTCTTGCCATATACAAAAACCAAAACAAAACAGATTAACGAATTAACTCTAAGACCTTAAGCCATGAAACTACTACAAGAAAATATTGGGAAAAATCTCCAGGACATTGGCCTGGGCAAAGACATCTTGAGCAATACCTCATAAGCACCAGCAACCAAAGCAAAAAAATGGACAAATGGAAGGACATCAAGTTAAAAAGCTTCTGCACAGCAAAGCACATAATCAAAAAAGTAGAGAGTCAACCACAGAATGGAAGAAAATATTTACAAACTACACCTCTAACAAGAGATTATTAACCAAAATATATAAGGAGCTCAAACAACTCTCAGAAAAAAAAAATCTAATAATCCAGTCAAAATAGTGACAAAAGATTTGAATAGTCATTTCTCAAAAGAAGGCATATAAATGCAAACTGGCATGGGAAAAGGTGCTCAACATCTTTGATCATCAGAGAAATGCAAATCAAAAGTACAATGAGATATCACCTCACCTTAGTTAAAGTGCCTTATATCCAAAAGGCAGACAATAACAAATGCTGTCGAGGATGTGGAGAAAAGGGAACTTTTGTACATTGTTGATGGGACTATATAATCACTATGGAGAATAGTTTGGAGGTTCCTCAAAAAACTACAAATTGAGAGGCTATATGATACAGCAATCTCATTTCTGGGTACGTACCAAAAAGAAAGGAAATCAGTATATCAATGAAATATTGGCACTCCTGTGTTTTTTGCAGCATTGTTTACAATAGCTAAGATTTGGAAGCAACTCAAGTGTCCATAAACAAATGAATAAAGAAAATGTGATACATATATACAACTGAGTACTAATTCAGTCATAAAAAAGAACGAGATCCTGTTATTTGCAACAAAATGGACAGTACTGGAAGTCATTATGTTAAGTGAAATAAGCCAGGAACAAAAAGGCATATTCTCACCTATTTGTGGGATCTAAAACTCAAAACAGTTGAATTCATGGACATAGAGAGTAGAAGAATGGTTACCCAAGGCTGGGAAAAGTAGTGAGGGGCTGACGGTATGTGGGGATGGTTAATGGGTTCAAAAGAAAATAGAAAGAATAAGACCTACTATTTGATAGCACAAGAAGATGCCTATAGTCAATAATAATTTGATTGCACATTTTGAAATAACTTAAATAGTGTAATTGAATTGTTTGTAACTCTAAAGGATAAATGCTTGAGGGGATGGACATTCCATTTTTCATAACGTGCTTATTTCACATTGCATGCCTGTATCAGAACATCTCATACACTACATAAATATATACACCTACTATGTACCCACAACGTTTTTTTAAAAAGTAAAATAAATAAAGAAATCATTCACATTTTAAATTAGCTTAAATAAATAAATTTTAGAATGTTTTTCTTTTTTGTAAAGAATATCATTAATATTTTGATATGGATTGCATTGAATATGTAAATTGTTTTAGATAGTACTGTCTTTTTAACAATATTAATTCTTTTAATACATGATTATGGAATATCTTCTTATTTTTTGTGTGTCTTCTATTTCATCAGAGTTTTACAGTTTTTATTATGTAGATCTTTTACTTCTGTGGTTAGATTGATTCCTGGGTATTTTATATTTTTGTAGCTATTGTAAATGGGATCGTTTTCCTGATTTCTTTTTCAGATTATTTGATGTTGGCATATATAAATGCTACTTATTTTTATATGTTAATTTTGTATCCTGCAACTTTACTGAATTCCTTTATCAGTTCTAATAGCAGTTTGGTGCAGTCTTTAGGTTTTTCTGAGTATAATATGATCATACTGTCTGTGAACAAGGCTAATTTGACTTCTTTTCCAGTTTGAAGGCCTTTTTTTCTTTCTCTTACCTAATTACTCTGGCTAGGACTTTTCAGTATTGTATTGAATAATAATGGTAAAAGTGGGCATCCTTGTCTTGTTCTGCTCTTCAGAGAAAAGGATTTCAATTTTTCCCTGTTTAGTACAATGGTAGACATGGGTTTGTCATATATGGCCCTTATTTTGAGGTATGTTCCTCCTATACCCATTTGATGAGGGTTTTCATCATAAAGCGATGCTGAATTTCATCATATGCTTTTTTCACATCTAGTGAAATAATTATATGGTTTTTTTTTCTTGATTCTGGTAATGTGATGTATTATACTTACTGATTTGCTTATGTTGAACCGTCCTTGCATCTCTGGGATGAATCCCACTTGACCATGGTCGTTGAATTCAGTTTGTTAGTATTTTGTTGAGGATTTTTAACATTCCATATACTTACATTTGGATATATTTCTATTTTTTGTATATTTATATATTTTACATATTTTTATATTTGTGAGTAATACTGGCCTGTAGCTTTCTGTTTTGTTGTGTCCTTGCTTGGTTTTGGTATGAGGGTAATACTGGCCTTGCAGAACGAGTTTGGAAGTATTCCCTTTTCTAATTTTTTTGAAGAGTTTGAGCAGGATTGGTAATACCTCTTTAAATGTTTGGTAGGATTAGGCAGTGAATCCATGAAGTCCTGGGCTTTTCTTTGACGGGAGACTTTTTATTACTGCTTCAGTCTCATTACTTGGTGTTGGGTTGTTGGGGCTTTTTAGTTCTTCATAGTTTAATCTTGGTAGGTTATATGTGTCCAGGAATTTACCCATTTATTCTGTTTTCCAATGTATTGTCATATAGTTGTTCATAATGATTCAGTGTTTTTTTGAGACTTCAGTTGTTATGATTCTTTTCTTACTTCTAATTTTATTTATTTGCGTCTTCTTTTTTCTTAAGTAATCTAGCTTCAAAGGTTTGTCAATTTTGTCTTCAAAAAACCAACTTTCTGATGATCTGTATATTTTTAGTCTCAATTTCATTTATTTCTGCTCCAATCTTTATTATTTCTTTCTTTCAACTAATTTGGGGTTTGGTTTGTTCTTGCTCTTTTAGATCTTTGAGGTGCATCGTTAGGTTGTTTACTTGAAGTCTTTCTACTTTTCTTACATAGGAGTTTATTGCTATAAGCTTCCCTCTTAGTACTGCTTTTGCTGTATCCCATAGATTTTGGTATGTTGTTTTCCACTTTTATTTATTTCAAAAAATTGTTAAATTTACTTCTTAATTTCCTTATAGACCCATTGGTCATTCAGGAGCATGTTGTTTAATTTCCATGTGTTTGTGTATTTTTGTGGTCAGAAAAGATACTTGAGGCTGGGCACGGTGGCTCACACCTGTAATTCCAGCACTTTGGGTGGCCGAGGTGGGTGGATAACCTGAGGTCAGGAGTTCAAGAACAGTCTGATTAACATGGGAAAACCTCGTCTCCACTAAAAACCCAAAAATTAGCTGGGCATGGTGGTACACACCTGTAATCCTAGCTACTTGGGAAGCTGAGGGAGGAGAATTGCTGGAACACTGGAGGTGGAGGTTGCAGTGAGCCAAGACTGTGCCACTGCACGCCAGCCTGGGTGACTGAGCGAGACTCCATCTCAAAAAAGAAAATAAAAAAATTTAAAAATTTTAAAAAAAGAAAAGATACTTGATATAATTTCTATTGTGGTAGAATTTGTGCAGACTTGTTTTGTGGATTAAGATATGGTCTATTCTGGAGAATGTCTCATGTGCCGATGAAAAGAACATGTATGCTGCAGCACAGGGTAAAATGTTCTATAAATGTCAATTAGGCCTATTAGATCTAGTGTGTAGTTTAACTCCACTATTTCTTTGTTGATTTGCTGTCCAGATTGAGAGTTAGGTGTTAAAGTTCCCTACTATTATTCTATTGCATTCTATCTCTCCCTTTAGATCTATTAATGCTTGCATTACATACTTGGGAGCTCTGCTGTTGGGTGCATACATTATTTATAATTGTTATATCCTCCTGCTGAATTGATTCCTTAATTACTATATGGAAACCTCCTTTGTCTTTTTTTTTTTTTTTTTTTTACAGTCTTTGGCTTGTAGTCTATTTTATCTGATATATCCACTCCTGCTCTTTTTTGCTTTCCAATTGCACACAGTATATTTTTCTATCCCTTTACTTTCAGTCTATTGAGTCTTTATAGGTTAAGTGGGTTTCTTGGATCTTGTTTCCTTACACATTCAGCTACTGCATAACTTTTACTTGGAGAATTGAGACCATTTACATTTAGTGTTATTATTGATGAGTAAAGACTTGGTACTGCCATTATGTTGCCATTTTTCTGGTTGTTTTGAGACTCTTGTCTTCCTTTCTTAGTGACTTCCTTTGTGGTTAAGTGATTTTATATAGTAGTATGTTCTAATGTGTTGCTTTTTATTTTTACACTTTTTAACTTTAATCCTTTATTGTTAGATATGGGAGAATATTTATGATTTTATAATGACTCTTGTTTGGGGAATGTAAACAGAGTACTCTCTCTGTATTTACTTTCTTGGAATTATAGATGAAGAAGATTACAATACTTTATGCAAAAAAAGGTTTAAAAGATATTTGCTCTAAAAAGAAATTGGTGAGAAAGTTTTTATATGAAGTAATCAATATAACAATCTATGTATACAGAATCTTAAACATAGGTCATTCTCTACACTAATTATTTGTTAAGTTCCAGCATATATAATGTTCATAATATAATAACTGGCATGTGGCCCCTTTCGTCAAGACTATACTCTTAATATTTAAGATACATAGACAGTAAAAATAATAATAATAATTAATTAATTAATTAAAAGCAGCTGTACTTTTATGTTTGGCATGCTTTGCCTCCAAAGCACAGGTTTGGGCCTGGAGTCCTCTACACATTTCCTTCTTGCATGCTTAATCACAGGGTCCAAGCTTCCTCAGCAATACATTCCCCTCTTTGTTACATGTGCTAGAACTCTGGTTATATTGACCAGTAGCCACCCTAGTTTGCTTAGCTCAATAATCAATAATGCCACAAATAGAAGACCTTGTAATTTCAGGGAAATGATTATACTCGGAAGTTGGAGGAAGATGTGGGATTATTAAGAGTCTCTCAGACATAGGAAATCTAAACAGAACTTCTCTATGGCTTTTCACAATCTCTAGTTTTTCTGTTTTCAATAGCAGAAGCAACTGGACTCACATTAAAATTCTACAAACAAACTTTTTCTGTTTGAGATAGCAACAAAAACTCTGTGTAGGCACAAAATTACTAATGGCCACTATTTTCTTGTGTTCTTAGTCTTTAGGTTTGAGAAGGAAGAGAAAAAAAAGAGGAGTGGGCTAAAAAGCTGGGAAATGATGGTAACGATTAGCTGGCCGATATTAAGCTAAATCATTATAGTAGTGGCATTATTACATAAACTACTGGTGGTCCTTACTAATTCAGAATAAGTACCTTGTAATAATTTTCTATATATGCAAAAATTTGCATATGATTATTAAAAATCTATGTTTATAAATAGAATATACTGTCAAAATACCAATCATTATACCAAAGTCAACATGCTCATAATACAAAGTCTGATTTAAATGAATTTGTATTTACCAAATTATGAATAACTGAAGAATGCACACTCTAATCTTATGACCCATTGTAGTGCAAGGAAAAAATGCATTGGACAGTTAAACAGGCAAGGAAGACTTTACTCATGACTATAGAAATAGGGGAGGAAGATTGGACTCAACTCCACTGAAACAAAAACAAGAGAGTGTTTAAACACTGGGGTGAGTTAGTGGAAAAGTACTGGAAGACACTGAAGAAGAGAGGTTGTCAACTATCTTTGTCTGCTAATTGGTGATTATGGAAGTTAGCCTCCTTTCCCCCTCCCCGACCCACCACCCCGCACAGAGAGTGGGAGACAGGGCCTCTATCTTCCTTGATGATTACATTTCAAAGAGAAGGCTCCTTGAGAAAGACACTTCTTCGTTCTAAAGCTGGCAAGAGGCTGGGGGAAGATTTACATCTCAAAGGAACTGAGAAGGTATTTACAAATGCAAGTTTTCTAAAGTAAATGCTCCAAGAAAAGGGAGGTCAGGGGCCTATAGTCAGGAAAAAACAAGTCTAAAGTTTAGTCGAGTGAGGGGAATGTAAAAGCCTTCTTGGTCAGCAGACAGAAATAGGAATCTGGAAAATTATGCTGCAAACTGGGATGGCACGTGAAGTAAATATTTGTGTAAAGCAAGGACAACTTTTAGATACTGTACATTAAAGTAATGGGTTGCTGTTGCAATTCTTTTATCTACAGCTCAGAAGTTCTTTATAGCAATTTCTAAAAAATGGTTCAGGTGAAACTGTTGGAAGGGAAGTTGGAGGTCAAATTTGGTTCAACCAGAGACATAGAGGAAGTAGGAGGTATACATTAAAGGATTTTTTTGCAGGGGATTGGCTTATAGAAATGTGGGGGCCAACAAGGCAAGTCTGAAATCTATAGGGTAGAGTATCAGAAAAAGCAGGCAGAAAGCTCTATGGCATGACCTGAAGCTGCAATACACAGTGGAATTCCATCTTTCTTTGAAATGTCTTCGTTCTAGCTGAAGACCTTTCACTGATTGAGTCAGCCCACCCAGGTATCTAGGATAATTTCCCTTATTTAGAGTCAAATGATAGGCCAGGTGTGGTGGCTCATGCCTGTAATCCTAGCACCTTCTGAGGCCAAGGCAGGCAGATTGCTTGAGCTCAGGAGCTCGAGGCCACCCTGGGCAACATAGTGGAACCCTGTCTCTACTAAAATACCAAAAAAAAAAAAAAAAAAAAGTCAGGCGTGGTGGCATGCACCTGTAGCCCCAGCTACTGGGGAGACTGAGGCACGAGAACTGCTTGAACCTGGGAGGCAGAGGTTGCAGTGAGTCGAGATGGCAGCACTACACTCCAGCCTGGGTGACAGACAGAGACACTGTCTCAAAAAAAAAAAAAAAAAAAAAGTCAAATGACTATGAGAGTTAATCACAACAAAATACTTTCACAGCAACACCTAAACTAGTATTTGATTGAACAACTAGGGACCACAGCCTAGCCAAGTTAAGACAATGTACTGATCATCACATAGACTGAATTTAGGCACTATCATGGGGATGCAACAAAGGAATTAACAATACCAGTCAAAGCGGTTCATCATAAGCTTTCAATTAGTTTACGTAGGTAGGAAAGTTTGAATATTCTAATCAATTAATTTTAGAATTTGAGGGCATATATGCCAAATGGTTTTTATTGATTCTAGGGATTTATTTCCCAGAAAAAAAAAAACCCATATATACACACATAAAAATATTGTAATATATAATATCTCTAATATATTCTTAATTATATAATTATGATTTTAAAAATTTTTATTTGTGCAAATCTATAGGATAACCTATATGTTCAGCACTTCACAATGTCTTCATCTCTACTTTAACAACAAAAATATGTAGTATGATATTTTAAACAAAATCTTATTGTAAAAATGAAGAATGAGTAGCTGCTAAAACATTATGGGAAAAGTGTTATCCACTTTTGCTTTAGAACAGCATTCAAAACTACTGAACATTTTATAAGTGAATAAAATATAGATGTTTATATAGTCTTCAATAATCGCACATTTCTTTAATGCCAGTTCTTAATCATATTACAAGTTTTTCATGAGTTCAACTAAAATGTGACCATTTTTAAAATTTCATATTTTGCTTTTAGTACCATTTTTCCAGCATAACTTTTAAGATTTCTGAGATGTAGAAATGTAGTTGACTTGATATTTTCTTTCACTTGTGCATGTCTTTAAATGTTAAAAACTATTATTAGAATAAGGAGGGCAGATAACGAGGTCAGGAGATCGAGATCATCCTGGCTAACACGGTGAAACCCCATCTCTACTAAAAAATACAAAAAATTAGCCGGGTGTGGTGGCGGGCGCCTGTAGTCCCAGCTACTCAGGAGGCTGAGGCAGGAGAATGGCGTGAACCCAGGAGGCAGAGCTTGCAGTGAGCTGAGATCGCGCCACTACACTCCGGCCTGTGTGACAGAGCGAGACTCCATCTCAAAAAAAAAAAGATGAATAAGGATCCCAAGAAAGAAAAATAATGTCTGTGTCCAAGAGCTTCTCCTCTTTCTCTTAGGCTGTATTATGCCAATATAATCAATCCCAAAATTCATAATCACAGAGGCAACACTGACATCAGTGACTAGCCATTAACAAGAAAATCATTACAAGATATTATTTAATCAAATGCACTTAGCATGCAAAAACTGTTATTCTGTATCTCTCGGTCTTTACTGCCTGTATCAGAATTCCTATCCAATTCATCCAAAACTGAATATTTTATAAGTTGAATTTTCATGAATCCTATTATTTCCTCTTCTTGTCTAGATGTGAAAATTATCATTTGTCATGAGCTAAGGTTAGTCACATTTCTGATAAACAGAATTGGCACTTCGGTTAAGTGTTACTTCTGGCAAGTTCTTGCATTTTCATTTCTATTATTTAGTCTAGAGCATTGCTAAACCCCCAGGTGTGCCCAGAGTAAGAGGAAAGGGTAGGTGAAAACAATAGACACACACATACACACACACACACACACACACACACACATTTATGGGGATAAGAAGCTCCTGTGACTCTGGGAATGGGGTGAGAAAGAGATCAGGTTCATGTCAGATAGAGGCAAATAATCATTCGTATGAAGGGGATGACAAAGACAATTGTGAAGCTGAGGTAGCATTTATTCCAACACTCTAACTCATTGGAAAGTTGCCAATGAAAACAAGGAAATTCATCTGAATCACTTTAAACCTCTCAGCGGAAATGTGCCATAAAAATTCAAGACAGTGTTGCCATTATTAAAGCTATTATTGCTAACATTTCTCATTATGAATACAAAGTCAAGAAGAGGAAAAAAGGCTGGTAAAGAAATTGGATGGATAATGGGGAAGAAGGCTGACAATTATGATTCAGATAGGTAATGAATTTGGTAATGTCTAACCCATATAGTACAATAGAACTGTTACATTCGTTTTTGGATTGAGGGTAGTAACCATTTTTAATATAAATGTAGGTATTTAAAATAAATTACTGTCTCTAAGACTTGGATATTAAGTTTAGCTTTCATAAAATAAGTGCTACACTATTATATATGTACAATTTCTATTTAAAGAGAGATTACAAAGCATGCTTTACTCTGATATCTAACCAAGTACAGTAAAAAACGAAAAGACAACCTCATGTATCTGTCCATTGTACCCCACTGGAGTTACAGTGTTTAGCAGATACTCTTCTTGCTATTAAATAAAACCTGTACGCATATTAAAGTCAATAACTCTAATGCTTTGTTAGAAGATTTCATTTTGAACATATGAGGGCAATTTAAAACCAAATAAAATAAAGAGACATAAAATATCTTACAAGTACAAATCCATGCATGGCAACAATATGAAGACAGGAAAGTCTAAGGAAGAAAAACAGCTACAGTGGAGGAATTAAGACACCTGGGCTTCCCCAAGTGAAAATCTCCATTCAATCTCTATCCAAACAGAATTTGTTCATCTGTCATGTGGGCCCTGCCTTTTCTAAATAATCAGATGTTTTTGTTTTTGTTTTTGTTTTTGTTTTAAACAATAGGTCTAAAGGGGAGAGAAAAATATTTCTGGTAGCTAAGGACTTTGTAGCTAGCAAGATAACAATTTTGTGAATTTAAATTACCAACTTCCCAATTCACGCTTTTTCCTCTAGCAAAATATTTTCTGGTTACAAAATGAATAAAAGCTACATTATCACTCATCTACGGAAATTTCCATTTCCAGGTCATTTTATGTCTAAGCAGGATATACTTGCTCATCAATGCACACTTTGAAGAACTTTGTTGTAAATAGCAGGAGAGGCAGTGAATCAAGTGAAAAGAGAAAAGGCATTGGAATCAAATTGTGGCTCAGCCACTTACTACAGTGGCGACATTGGACAAGTATGTGGCCCTCTCTTCTTATGGTAGAATTGATTGTTACTTCATGGTATTATCTTAGTTTTTTCAATATGTTCTTCAAAACACCCTGGCCCCAGTTAGTGACCTCTCTGTCTCCCCACATCCTTTCCAACAGGACTTATCAGCAGCTCCTCTCAAAAGGTGGAGTCTGTTCCCCCACCCTTTGAATCAGAACTGCCCTAGTGACTCACTATGGCCAGTAGAAGATGGTAGAACTGACAGTATTCTACTTCTAAACATAGGCCTTAAAAGGTCATCGCACTTATGCAATCTCTCTCTCTTACTCTCTCTTTCTCTATGAATCTCTCTCTCTCCTCTCAGCTCCTCTGTAAGCACAAAGCCAGACTAGCTTGATGGAAGATGAGAGACCATGTGGAAAAGAGCTAGGTAACCCAACCAACCTTCAGCTGACACAGATGCATAAGGGAGCCCAGCCAATATCAGAACACCTAGTGAGCTCCAGTTACACTGTCAGTGAGCAGAGTGAGTGGATAATTTGTTACACAGCAAGAACCAACTGATACAGTTAGCCTCAGTCTCTTCAACTATACTATGCAGACATTATTAGCTCATTGTTAGAATCACATGAGAAAAATATATGTGACGAACCTAAGCACTATACTTGGCCTATTAAAGGAATTGAGTAAATAGTAACTTTGTATCATTTTTAAAACTAAGCCACTTACACTGTCTTTTGAGTAATCCTTTGCACCACACTGCTGGGTAGTTGTTTGCAATTGACACAATTTAGGCCACCTCAAGTTATAAAGGAAAACAAAATAGCCCAGATAGATAACATCATGGCCTCTGGAGCATTGTGTTTAATTGGGCTAAGCTAACAGGTTCCAAATGGCTCTATGATTTAATACGCAAACTATCAATTTTACATACCTAAGTTCTAAACACTGAATGTCTCAAATAAATTGTGAATTCCTTCACCTCTGAGCCTTTACACATGCTGTACCCTCTCTTGATAGCATTGTTTTTTCCCATCTATCCCACAACCTTCTGTAGTTAGTACCTTCTCATTTTAAACACTGTGTCCTCTGGGACACCTGTCCTGGTCCCCATGTCTGAATTAGGTCACTCTTTTCTGTGCTTAGACTTCTGCTTGTCAACCAATTGCAATTGCTTAGTGATCTTTGCATATTTCCACTAGATTATAAATTCTTTATTGGTCACCATACCAGGTACTTAATAAATATCTGTTGAAAAATGAAACAAGATTTTTTTCATATTTCATACTGCCCTCAAAATACCGATATTCTACCTACACATTTAATTCGTAACCTCTTCTTTCTTCTGTTGTATAAATAGACTGTCATACTTCTCACCTATTACTTCATTGTATTATCTTAGTTTTTCAATATGTTCTTTCTAAATGCCCTGTTCTTCTTAAGTTTTGACATTGAGTATTAAGGAGGTCAGGTAAAATTATGATAATATATAAAGATGATTTTCATGTGAATGTAACAGTTATCTGGATTATGAGTGGTTGTACAATTCGTACTGTTCGTGCCTGAAATAGCTTAACTGACCCAGGCTTAATAACACAGATCAAATCAATCCTATTGAGTCATTTGGGTGGTCAGTTCTAAATTAAATCAGCTATTTGGGCAAATAATTGGTTGGCAATCAACGGTCTGACAGACTTAAATTTTTAATAAAGTAACTGAATGTTCTAGAAATAGGGTATGAAAATTAATCCTCATCTACAAGACCCAGAAGACTAAGTCACATAGTAAACTGATAGCAAAATTATATTTCAAGGCTTAAAAGTTTTGGTTCCTTTTTTTTGCATGAATATCAAATAATTAGTTGCATTAGTAGTTGTATTGATTCAGTTATTCCTGTCTATCAAATTCATGGTCCAAATTTCATGTTTCTATCTGTTGTAATGGGTTTATAGCACCACAAAGCCCTCTATGGCAGCAAACATGTTCTGCTGTGTGTTCTACTGTCTGGCCATGTGGGCACATAATAAACTCTGAGATGATGAGAGAATGCATGACTATTAATCTATCTCCCATTTAGCCACCCATTCTCCTACCCAACACCGGCACAGACAAGCCTTCTTATCACAGGTAGGATGTAAAAGCAACTTATTTAAAAATCTGTTATTTTTCTTCATCCCCCAGATCATCCAGCTTCACTCTGCTCTGCCACACCCATCCCTCATGACCCCAGTGTGAACGGCTACACACACCACCACTTTCCAAAACAGGGAAGCATTTTCATTTTCATCCAGATCTTTAAAAAATATATTTAATTAACAAATAATTGTATATATTTGATATGATTTGGCTCTGTGTCCCAAATCTCATCTCAAATTGTAATCCCCATGTGTTGAGGAAGGAGAGTAATTGGATTATGAGGGAGGTTCCCCCATGCTCTTCTCGTGACAGTGAGTAAGCTCTCATGAGAATTGATGGTTTTCTAAGTGTTTGGATGGTTGTAAGTTTCCTGAGGCCTCCCTAGCCATGGGAAAATGTGAGTCAATTAAACCTCTTTTGTTTACGAATTACCCAGTCTCAGGTATTTCTTTATAGCAGTGTGAAAACGAACTAATATGATATTCAAGATGTACAATGGGATTATTTGATATGTTTATACATTGTGTACTGATTACCACAGTCAAATTGATTAACATACCTATCACTACCCACAGGTACCAATTGTGTGTGTGTGTGCACATGTGTGCATGTATGCAGTAAAAACACTTAACATATGCTTCCTTATCAAATTTCAAGGCAACGATACATTATTATTATCTATAGTTACCATGCCGTACATTAGATCCTCAAAACAACCTTGGTCCTTTTCAAGGTCATTATTCTCTCAATGAATATTTAGTTTCCAATGAACCAAAGTTCATAGATAAATAGAAAAATGTTAAGTAGATGATTGATAATTGATAGGTAGATAAATACTGCATTTAAGGTTTAAGTTAGAGCTCTATGCATATTTCTATAATTTGTTTTGCATACCTAGTTAAAATTTCATGTTATTCTAGTAAATATTAAAATGTTACATTTGATCCTGTCAAGCTCATGTTCTTTTTAGATTTTGACATATTATCTATTCTCAGTTTTATATCATATCCAAGTTTGATGGGTATGTCATAAATCACTACATCAAATTGATGCCCATGTTGAACACACACCAAAAAAGAAACTTTAATTTATGTTCCATAAACTTCCAAGGATAAGTTCTAATCACCAAAGACAGAATTCACCTGTCACTAATCATCACAGAAGATAATGATGTAAAAAAAAAAAACAAAAAAACAAAACAAAAAAAAAACAAAAAAAAACCATATACCTTGTGATTTCTATAAAGAATATATTTCTTTATTTCAGGTTGATTAAAACTATATTATCAGTTATATGTAGCAATATAATTCTACATTATTCAAAGCAATCAATGTTATTTTTAATGACACCTTCAATAAACAACACACACCACACATCCTTCAAGGACAGTACCTGGAAATTCTGGAAAACTGCATGCAAACCTGAAGTAGAGGATTTTTGGACTTCCTGAGTCTGAATGCTCAAAATGTCAAATTCCTCAGGCCATTTCTCTGCTAAATCAGAGATTGCCAGGCAGCAGGACCAAATACGTACTCATTTCAGAATATTCATAGTGTTTTTAGTGCTGTTTTTTTTTTTTCCAGCAAATATTTAGTAAATTCTAACTGGGTTATAAGCACAATATGTAGCATGTTCGTCACTTAGTATGTACACAAGTTGAAAAAACATATCCCCTGTCTTCAAGGTGATCTCAGGAGAGTTAAAAAGATAGAATGACATGTAAGCAAACAAATGCAATAGATTATTGTGCAGATAAATATCCCCATTGTATAGAGAATGTACAAGGTGAAAATTATCAATTCCCCCGGAAAATACCAGAAAAGAATTTATAGAGACAGAAACACTTTAATCAAGTTCTAATTAATAGTAGCAATAACAGCACCAGCAACCGTTGTTGAAAAGTATTGTACCCTTTTGCTTATCTCATTTAATCCTCTAAAACTTTACATAGTAGGCATTATTACCATCCCAACCTTAAAAATTCAAAATTGAGGAGCAGCATGATTAATTAACAGATCTAGGGGCCCGTTACTAGTAAATCAGGGAGCCGAGACTTGAAATCAGAGTTTTCTAGCTCCAGAGTTGGCATTCCTTTTCTTAATTTAAGTTTTAATTGACAAGAAATAACTCTATATATTTATGGGATACAATGAGATGTTTTAATATAAGTTTACCTTGTAGAATGATTAAATCAGGAAAACTAACAAATCTACCACCTCATATATTTATTATGTTTGCGGTGAAAACATTTAAAATCTTCTTTTAGCAATTTTGAAATATACAATGCATTATTACATTTGTTAGAGTCACCATTCTGTGCAATAGATCACTAAAACTTATTCCTCCTAACTGAAACTTTCTATTCTTTGATCATCTCACTTTTACCTATGTCTCCCCTCCCCCAGCCTCTGTTAACCACCATTCCATACTCTACTTCTATGAGTACAACTTTTAGACTCCACTTATATAAATTAGATCATATGGCATTCTTCAGCATCCACCTATCAATGATATTTCAGATAACATACATGCTATAGGAGAAGAAAACTTAGGGAAAGATATTTGGGAAAAAAATAAAATTGGGGGAACTGAAACAGGTCGGAATGGCTACGATAATGTCTAGAGCAAAAGTAGAGAAATAATGAAAGAAGAGGCTATATAAGGGCCGAAACTAGATCATGATTGGCTTTTATTGCTTGCAATCTGACTCTAAATAATAAACAAAGAGGCCAATGGATTAGAGGGGGCAAGAAAGAGCCAAAAATTAAAGATAGTGCCAGATTTATAGTTTGGACAGTGGGTGGGTGATAGTAATCCTAACAGAATATGGAATTTACAAGGGAAACTGTTTTGTAGAAAAGAGAACAAAAATGACCATATTGAATTTTAGTGTCTCTGAGACATACAGGCTCAGTGTCTATAAAGCAGAAAGTACATGAGTTTGAGTCCAGGAAACACACTGAGCTTAGGGATGGACTTTACCCTCTGGGCCCTAGAAGTGACTCACCCACATGCAGATTGGAAATATGAAAGTTATGAAAACCATGCTTCAAGAAGAATGTACAACACAAGAAGTGGGGCATGAATAAGGATCCCAGAAACATCATTATTTAGAATCAACTAGAGTAGCAAGTCAACTCCTCTTATAAGCTCTCACAGACGCTGCATACTTTTCCTTTAAAACATTATTATTGGTGCAAATTTATACTTGTTGAGATTTTCTTTGAAAAATGTCCTGTCCTCAGTAAGCTAAAAGTCCCATAAGAGCAGAGTTTTTGTTAACCAATTGTATTTCAAGCACCTGCCATAATGTCAGCACATGGTAGGTGCTCACCACTGGATGAATAAGCCAGAAAAGGAAAGAGATGAACCTGTGAGAAATTTGGAAAGAGAAGCAGGAGAGAGTGCTATCAAGGGATTCCAGAGTTTCAAGAATAAAGCAACAATAAGAACAGAAATGAATCTTGAAAACAGTTTGACGTCCCCACTATAACACAAGAAGAAACACTACAACAAGGAAGCAGAAAGCCATAAAAAGCCATAAGAGGGTAGTACCCTAGATGAAATTCAAAGAGAGCTGAGTAAAATAAGACAGAATTAAAAAAAAACTAAAAATACAACACAGGATCAATATCTCCACTGGAAGCAATAAATGGAAATAGATACTACAAAAACCTGGAGCTGTAACGTACGGGGCAATCTCAAGAAACTTCACCAAAAATTCGGAAAAAGGAAACATTAAAGTTGTGCAAATACTGAGAATAAGACAAGAATAAAAACAAACCTCCAACATAATAATTATGGGAAATTATATGGTTCACTATTTCTAAAATAAGCAAAACAAATACAAGCAATATTAAAAATATAATAGAAATCTTTCTTGATTTGAAAAAAATGAACATGCAAATAAATGTATGAACCAAATCTAAACAAAGTGAAAGAAAGGTATTCTATAACCAAATATTCCTGGAAGTTCTTGAATTAAAATATAAATAAAAATCTTCTCATAATCCAGGAATTTTCATTACATAGAAATTTAAAGCTTCTTAAAATAAGCATAATGGAAGAAATAATAATTATGTTATATTTAAACATTTAGATTTTTATAACCTAGAAATGGTGGGGAAAGAGAGGAGAGAGAGTTTCAGATGAGGTTTCTAAAGTTTTGAAAAATTCTTCATCTTATTTTCAGAGGACTTCAAAGATTCCATTTTGTTCTTGACCTTGATGACTAGACAAATATAGCTTCAAAGAAAGCCCCCAATCAATTCCAAAAAGCAGAAACTGCACAGTTCACATTTTCCGACCATAATCCACTAAAGCTTGAAGAAAATTTTAATATTAATGGAGAAAATAATATCTTGATAAGTGAAAACACTCAAATACACTCCTACATAAATATTTGTTGACAGCAAAATTATAATGAGAGACTATTTGAATAATGATAATAATGGAGCTGTTGTATCAAAATTTATGATAAATTTTCAGGTCTAACTTTGGGTGTAAATTCAAAGTTTTAAATGTCTTTTCAGCATTATTTATAATATTAAAAATAGAAAACAACATAACAACAATAAGGCAATGGTTGATACTCAAAGATTAAAAGTTATATTTTTAATCTTTTTTAAGTGGCATAGAAAAAAGTTCACAGCATAATATTATGTGAAAAATGATCCAAAAGTAGATACGGTTAAATGAGAGAGGATGTACAATAATAACCTCTCTGAAAATTTGCACAGAAGTAGAAATAAGGATTAGAGAAATAATGACGTAAGTATAGGGTGAGAAAGATAAAGCTTGAGGGCCAATTATACTTTCCATAAGTCAAATCATTTTCAACAAAACAGTTCAGATCTGACTCATATTTTTAAAATACATCTTATTCTCATCAATACAATTTTATAAATAAGTATATCAAATTTGTGGTACTTATATGTTGAATTTTTTCAAATATGCTAAAACTAATCTGCTATGATTGAGATCAAGCTTAGAAAGAACTACACACGTAGTCAATATAGAGCCATAATATGCACAAATATTAATAATTCAATCTCTATGACAGATATTGCATATTCTAAACGTAGATTTTATGAATAAGAACTGAAAATATATAGGCTATATAAGGTAAACCTCATTCTATCTCTGAAAAACCTGAGGCAAAAGTAAATAGTATAAATGAGTATAAAGAGTAATTAGATTTTCTAATGAAACAGAATTCTACAATTTATATCAAACATGATACTAATTTCACTTTGATTTGGTAGAAAGTCTTTGGCTGCTAAGAAATTAAATATGAAAATTACCACTACTTAACAAAGAATTCAGAATTCACAATAAACCTGGCTTTCAAAGTATTTACCAAGCATTCAATATTAAGGTCAATGTCGGCATACATCCCATTTAAAGCTGAAAGCTAAACCAGGTTTATTAGAGATTTGTGCCAATAGCACACTTTGTGCCTGCCTGGGATTTTCAATGTTTATTTTGCCCTTTAATAGGGAGCAGCATAATTATCTATGAGTAAACTAAGGAATAATAAGTGGTATGTAAAGCAGAAGGTTATTACGAGGTATTGTGAAAATCCATAGTTTGAAACCTTTCTCAGGAGTATATGTAGATTTTAGTGACTACAGCAGATAAATGTTACTTTGTGACTATTTGTATGGAACTTCACACACAAAAAAATTGGCCCATGGGGGGAAAAAAGCTTCAAAAACATTAATGTATCATTTGCTGGCATTATCCCTTCTTTTGCAGTTATTTAAGGAAATGCCCTGAAGAGAACTGCACAGAAAGTCCACTATAGAAAAAGGAATGCTTATACACTGTTAATAGGAGTGTAATGTAGTTCAATCATTGTGGAAGACTGTGTAGCAGTTCCTCAAAGACCTAAAGACAGAAATACCATTTGACCCAGTCATCTCATTACTGGGTAAATACCCAAAAGAATATAAATCATTGTATTATAAAGACTCATACACATGTATGTTCATTTCAGCAGTATTCACAATAGCAAAGCCATGGAATCAACCTAACTGTCCATCAATGATAGACTGGATAAAGAAAATGTGGTACACATACACCATGGAATACTATGCAGCCATAAAAAATGAGCTAGATTATGTCCTTTGCAGGAATATAGTTGGAGCTGGAAGCAATTATCCTTAGCAAATTACCACAGGAACAGAAAACCAAATACCATATATTCTCACTTATAAGTGGGAGCTAAATGATAAGAACACATGGGCACACAGAGAGAAACAATATACTTTGGAGCCTATCAGAGGGCAGAGGGTGGGAGCAGGGAGAGGATCAGAAAAAATTAACTAATGGGTACTAGGCTTAATGCCTGGGTGACTACATAATCTGTACAACAATCCCCCATGATACAAGTTTACCTATGTAACAAACCTGCACATGTACCCCTGAACTTAAAAGTTAAAAAAAGAAGGGCCACCATATTTTTATGGTAGGCAGATAAAATTCACTCCTGACACTGGTTTCCTCTCCCTTCTGGGTGTGGTAGGCAGAATAATAGACACCCAAAGAATGCACGTCTAACTTTGAATATATTAGGTTACATAGCAAAATGGAATTAAGGTTGCAAATGAAATTAAGGTTGCTAATCAGCTGACCTCAACATGGGAAGATATCCTGGATTTTCCTGAGGGTGGGGGGCAAATATAGTTACAAGTTTCTTCCTAAGTGGAAGAGAGGGACAGGGAAGTCAGAGTTAGACATTTAAAGATGCTACACTGCTGGCTTTGAAGGTGCATAGGAGCCATGAGCCAAGGAATGCAGGCAGTCGCTAGAAGCTGGAAAAGGCAATGAAACAGATTATCTCTTAGAACATACAGAAGGAACCCAACCCAGCTGATACCTTGATTTTAGCCCACTGAGACCTGTGTTATATTTCTGACTTCCAGAACTGTAAGATAATAAGTGTATGTTGTCTAAGTCACTAAATGTGTGGTAATTTGCTATAGCAGCCATGAGAAGCAAAGTGCTGAAGAAGGCATACTAATAAAAATCCTAAAGAAAATAACTCCAGCAGGAGAAGTTTGCCTTCTCCTCAAATAGAAACCATGACGGAAAAAAATAAGTTTGTGGAGTTATGACTATTTGGGAAAACTAAACAGGTTTCTAATATTACCTGAGATATTAAAGTATTGAAAAAAACATGTTTGAAAAGAAAAAGGATACTTTAATTATCAATCTATGTATTGTCAATGTAAGGGCTTATCTAAGGTTAAACTTCACATTCAGGATCCCACTTCTAGGCAACAAACGGACTTCAAAGAAAATTGTGAGATACAGTTCATATAAAGTGTTACTCCAAATGTTTTTACATTTTACAGTTTTGTACATTTCTGTTTCCCTGATCCTGTACATTTATGTCTTCCCTTCAGCATTGTGATGGCTAATTTTATGGATGAACTTGACTAGGAAGTTAAACATTATTTTGCATGTGTCTGTGAGGCTGTTTCTGGATGAGATTAACATTTGAATTTGCAGACTGAGTAAAGCAGATTGCCTTCCCCAATATGGCTGGGCCACATACAATCCTTTGTAGGCCTGAATGGAATGAAAAAGCTGAGTAAGGAAGGATTTGTTCTCTCTGCCTGACAGGCTTCTAGCTGGGACAGAGTTCTACTTCTTCAAGATTAAACTCAGAATAGAACCTACCCCATCGGCTCTCCTGGCTATCCGTCTGGCTGAATACAGATCTTGGAATTTTGCTGCCATAATGCATGCTCCAACTCCTTATCATAAATGTCTTTATAAATATTTGTATATTTACATTTATACAAAGAAATTATATATATTAATTCACATAAATATATAAATTATATATAATGATATATAATATTAATTATATATGGCATATTGTATATGTATTTTGTTTCTGTTTTCCTGGAGAACCAGACTAATAAAACTATCAAACATCGTTCTTAGCTGCAACCAATCAACCAACCAACACATAAACAAATTTTTGGCAGATTTAAAGAGAAACAACTTATTAAAAAATTATTATCAGAGATAATTCCATTCATTGGTGCAGATACAGAGCAATGGCAATTCTCCTGCAGTGCTGGCGGAAATATTAACTGATAAAATCCCATTAGAAAATAGTTTAGAAAAATGTTCTAAAACAGAACAATTCAACTCCTAGATATATATACCCAAAAAGAACACAAAAAATTGTGCATCAAAGGAATATGTAAATGAATCTATAAACAATATTCATTACCTGAAATGGCCCCAACCCAAATGTCTATCAAAAATAGACTGGATAAGCAAATTTCAGTATATTGATATGGTAGAATACCATACAGTTATAAAAATAAAACTTGTTTCACATGGTAACCTAGATGAATCTTATAATGTTGAGCAAAAGAAGCTAAACACACACACAAATGCATACTGAATGATTCTATTTATGTAGAGTTCAAAACACATTTATAGAACTAGAATAACGGTTCCCTTTGTAATGACTGGGAAGAGTATGAAGGAGGCCTCTGGAGTGCTAGTAAAGGTATATCTTGACCTGGTGGTGGTTACATGGCTAATTCACTTAATGAAAAATAATTGAATTGTATACTTGGGATTTGGCATGCTGTCTGTGTCAGTCCATTTTCACAGTGCTATAAAGAAATACCTGAGACTGGGTAATTTATAAAGGAAGGAGGTTTAATTGACTCACAGTTCCACATGTCTGGGGACACCTCAGAAACTTACAATCATGGCAGAAGGGGAATCAGGCACCTTCTTCACCAGGCAGCAGGAGGGAAGGAGTGTGAACCACTTATAAAACCATCGGATCTCATGAGAACTCACTTACTATCACGAGAACAGTATGGGGGAAACCGTGCCTATGATACAAACACCCTCACTAGGTTCCTTCCTTGACATGTGGGGATTATGGGGATTACAATTTGAGATGTAATCTGGGTGGGGACACAGAGCCAAACCATACCTGAGGGGAGGAGGTTGCAGTGGGCTGAGATCGTGCCACTGCACTCCAGCCTGGGCGAAAGAGTGAAACTCTGTCTCAAAAAAAAAAAAAAAAAAAAAAAAAAAAAAGAGATTAAGAGGAGAGCTGGATAAAATAAAAATAATAATAATAATTAATGAAAATGAATGGGAAATTTAAGGACAAATAAAACTTGAGAAAAGAAAAAATGTCAGAAACTAAGAATGGCAATAGATTTCTCTACAACACTGGAGACTAAGAAAATGGAGAAATGCCTTTGAAATTCCGGAAGATTTATTTTTTTCAAACTAATATCCTAAACCCAACCTGAAACCAGCATAAAAGATATTTAATATGCCAGAATTGCCTTGCAGCCTTTCCTGCAGAGCGACTGGAGAACATGCTCTAGCAAAACAAGGGAACGAAGTAGAAAGTAGAAGGCATGGGACTCAGGAAATGATGACTGGAACCAAGAGAGGGGTAAAGAAACTCCACAGCTTGACAGCAGTTTGGTACCCAGAAAGTAACAAGTCCTAATTCAAGCAGGAGGAACAAGCTCTCCAAAGGTAAGTTTGCTGAAAAAAACATAGACTTGATAAATACATGGTATGATAGATGCCATGGTGAAGTATATGGAAAAACAAAGGGTATACATGGAAAACAATTTAGGCAAAAAAACACAGGGCAATTACTTGTTGCAACTATACTACACTTCTGAACTCAATAAACAGTACTTTGTCATAACGATATAAACACAGATTATCTCAACTAAAAATAGTGCTAGAACTATATTAAGAACATGGGATGAGAACACAAAATATAATCTTGGCAATTTTCACATGTATAATACATTGCTATTAATTCTTAGCACCATATTGTAATATAGATCTCTTGAACTTATTGCACCAAAAAATGGTAAGTATGTGATGTAGTGCATATATATATTCATTAGCTTGATTTAGGCATTCCACAGTGTATACAAATTTCAAAGCATCATGTTGTACACCCATAAATATACATAATTTTTATTTGACAATTTTTTAAAGAGAATGGGAAAAGGGGTTGAAAATACAATGAAATTAACGTACGAATCATAAAAAAATTACTCAATATATGGCAAACAGAACTAATCAGTAAACAAACAGCACTTAAAACATACTGTATAGAAAAACATGGAAATCACAGGAAGAGAGAATTCAAAGCTGTTGACCCTGGAGACTGAATTTTGATGGGCTGTCACTTTTTTTTATTATAATTACTTTTTGTATTATTTAATTTATTTTTAAAAACCATGTGTATGTATTAACTTAGTAAAACTTTTATAAATTAGTTATTAAGAAATCAAAACTCTCATATTTATTAAACCATTATCCAATTTGACATAAGAAGTAACCTGTATTGAATATAAGGTTTTAACATGTTTATGCATATACAAATTCACACATGCAGACAAACACACACACTTTTAGCATGCTACTTATGAGTGTTAATAGGGATATTTGTAAAAATGTTGCATCTTAAGGGGGTATTATTTTCCCCCATATACATAGTATAAACTGAACAAATGGATTTGATTCAGAATTTCCCCAGTAGTCATCTCTTCACAAGAAATAATAGTGTTTTCCTAAAAACCTGTAAGCTATTTTTAAAATCTCCATATGAATTTCGATTACCCTAGTATGAAATATTTGAAGTGGGAGATTATTATAGAAATGCTACATGACTTTCTCCTATCCAGCAGTGATATTTCAGAATGATTTTTGCAAAAAAAAAAAAATGTATTACACTTAAGTCAGCAAACTAAGTCATCTATTGAATGCAAATGCAACTAAAAGCCTTGTATTCTTCATTTATTCTAGGAGGGCAAACATTCAGCAAGCCTCTGTAATACATCTTAATATCAAAAGCAGACTCGAAAAATTTTTCCTTTCCTTTAGAAAATTAATCCCTCCCCAGTAGATCCTGTGGGTTTTCACACTGTAGTTTTGTAAATGTTAGAAAAGCACAGCTGAAAGTAATCAGAAATCTAAAAAGACAACAGTAATGAAAGCAACAATAAACCAATTTAAACAATAAGACAAAGTATCAGATCACGTAACTGAAAGCCCAAAGATTAATAAGGTTCAGGGTCAACCTAATACAATGACTCTCCTCTGTTGTCCTTCGGTTCTCTTGTGTCCACCCACCTCCCTCTCTCATCTTCATCCTCTGGGTGTTAGCAAGATTATGGAATCAGTCCCAAGTCTCCCATCTCCAAAGGGAGAGACAGGGCAGCAATTCCACAGCTGTTCCAGAAACTCAGATGTGCTGTCCTTGTATGAATGATGTGTTTCTGATTCTTTGACATTTTAGGACCTTGCTAATTCTGGAGAGACTGCTCTTCCCAAGGTTGCCAATTCCTAGAGATCATAAAGAGTTCTCCTGCAAGCATGCCTTTGACATGCAAACCAACCAATCCACAGTCCATACCCATAACCACTTCTCTTATCAAGCTCTCATACTCCAGACCACTATCCACCTGCCCTAGTCACCCAAAGGACTAGGTATCAAACAACTAAGGACAGTCAGTCCCTAAGTCCCACAGCCTGTGGAAGTTGTCAAAACTAGCCAATCCTTAACCTTCTTACCTTGCCTTGCCTGTTATGTCCCATAGAACGCACAATATAGGATCTTGGCCACCTTTGGCAAGAGCTCCTTCTGCCTCTTGACCAACACTAGTCCTTCCTCATGTAGCCCCCATGGGGTGGCATGCCCCTTCTCTTGGGATCTGTGAGTATAACAAACTGTCTTTTTGATGACAGTTGTCTCCTAACCTGCTTATCTCACCATACCTAAATAATAACAAAATCTACACTTAAAACATTTTTCCTGCCATAATTGCCAAAAATAGACCACACATCTACCCCAAACCAATCAGTAGCAAAGAAAATAAAATACACTTAGAGATGGGTTTTCCAAAACTGTGTGAAAGGATGCTGTTTCCAAAACTGTGTGAAAGGATGCTATAATAAACTCACAAGGGTATGCAGTATATTTTAGATTTTTGAAGGAAATATAGCGATACTCAACATCTGTGGGACATTACAAAAACTGTTAGCTGAAGGTCATTCACAATTTCAACATGAGATGCTGTCGCATTCCTTTCATTGATTATACACCTTTGAGAAGCTGTTTTTTCAGTAGTTGTTTTGATAAAGAGCAAGCATTGCACAAAATCAGTTAGGCTGAGGTAATGAGGGTGGTGATATATGATCTAAGCCCAGGTTTGAGAAGTTTTGAACTGCTAGATATTTCTTTTGACTCAAAGACATCATAAAAAGTTATCAGGAGTGCAGTTAAACGATTGTGGAAGACAGTGTGGCGATTCCTCAAGGATCTAGAACTAGAAATACCATTTGACCCAGCAATCCCATTACTGGGCATATACCCAAAGGATTATAAATCATTCTACTATAAGAACACATGCACATGTATGTTTATTGCTGCACTGTTCACAGTAGCAAAGACTTGGAACCAACCCAGATGCCCATTGATGATAAACTGGATAAAGAAAATGTAGCACATATACACCCTGGAATACTATGCAGCCAAAAAAGGATGAGTTCATGTCCTTTGGACATGGATGAAGCTGGAAACCATCATTCTCAGCAAACTAACACAAGAACAGAAAACCAAACACCGCATGTTCTCACTCATAAAGTGGGAGTTGAACAAAGAGAATACATAGACACAGGGAGGGAAACGTCACACATCCGGGCCTGTCAGGGGGTGGGGGGCCAGGGGAGGGTTAGCACTGGGAGAAATACCTAATTTCTGTAGATCAAAGAATCTGTAGGTACAGGTAATAACCTGTAGCTCACAGGTTGATGGGTGCAGCAAACCATCATGGCACGTGTATATATATGTAACAAACCTGCACGTTCTGCACATGTACCCCGGAACTTAAAGTGTAATTTAAAAAAAGAAAAAAAAGTTACTTAGACACTAAAGACACAGGGAACCAAGAAATTTGGGAATCTCAGAATTAGAAAAATCAGATGCAAAGGCTGCTAGGGATGATGTCAGCTTCTTCTCAGGAGCCTGGGCTTCATGGTTGATGTCTGAAGAAAATTGTGGCTCTGTTAGAAAGGAGGTAGAAGGAAAGGCTTATAGAAGTGTTCTGTCTATGAAATTACTATTATTTCTCTTAAAATCATCAGGTCTGTTTCTTCTGCTAAAGTGTTTCTAAAACACACACACATACACACACACACTCACGCACACTTTATACTCATTTTTCAAGTTTTCTTAAACCAGTCTGAAAACTTTTCTATAGGTCAAAAATATTGGTTATCTTTTATTACATGCCAACCTCTTGTGAATATGTTCCATTACTTCTAATTCCAACAATAATCTCAAGAAAACTGAGCCCAGTTAAGATTAAAATCACTTACCTAGCAAATGTTGGTGCAAGACTATCTGGTTCCAAATATGACTTAATGCTTTCCCATCTTAATTTTTACATTTCTGAAGTACTTGTTGTCTCTTTTGCTTCATGTTTTACCAATTCCTCTGTGAAATGCTCTCTTCCCTTATCCTATGTGACCCCAAACTATTCTGATTGATTCTCCCTTTTAGTCTGTTTTATACTTTCGATTTTAATCTATTATATTAAAAATACCTCCTGTATCTGTTTATATTGTCCTCTTTCTTCCCCATTACCAAATGAAGGTTTTTCTTAAAATGCCTCCCTCAGCCTTTTGCTCTCAGAACTTTCTAAGTCATTTCTGTGCATTTGATTCTCATATTTCTAACATACATCCTATTCCATTCCATACTTCCTATTGGACATTTTCACTTGAATATCTCACTTTTGCTTCAGAATCACCATATCTAAACTGATAACATTACCTACCTTCCCAAAGCAGCACTGGTCTCCAAACTCCCTTTTCATGCCCTCATTATCTAGACTTGAAATCTCAGACTGCACCCTGACTTGTCATATCCCCCCTTTTCCCCTCCACTGACTGCACTGCCTCTGCCTTACGTGCAGTTCTCTCAGATATTCCTCCAGCTGGCTCCCTCAGTTACTCATTAGGTCTCGGTTCCACTATGACCTCCTCAAAGAGGCTTTCCCCATTCTGCCAGTATAAATAAACCCTCTTCCCATCATTCTCTGTTTCTTGCTCTCTTTTTTACAGCACATGTTACTATTTATCCTTATGCAATATATTTATTTATTGACTGGTATGCCAACTAGACTGCAAGCTCCATGAGGGCAGAGATTTGCCTATCTTGGTCTCCACTGTACCATCAGTACGGAGAGCTATATCTAGCCCACAGTAGTCCTTTAATATTTGTTGAATGAATTGATAAATAATTAAGCATATTCTCTTCTATATAAACATGTTTTGTGCATTTTTCTTAAAAATATTAGGGGCTATAAAATAAATACACTCATAATATATAAAATAAAATGAAAATTGCACTCAACACCCCCTTGCCTTGCTCCCTCCCCCAATTCAACCTCACTGTGGGTTCACTAAGCCTCCTCTTAGAATCAACATTTTTTCTCTTTATGTTTTTTCTTTATAACTTTTATCTCTCTTAATTTTATTGTTAATTTCATTGTAAATTACAGATTGTTTAATTTATAGTTGATTGAATATTTCTTCTATTTTCTCATTTATTAATAGAGAAAAAAAGGTTAAAACTTCTATCTACTTCTAGGGTCCATAACAAGCAGGTATAATTGTGTCATGACTCCCAAAATAGGTGTTAATTCCTACATTCACAGGGACCATGTGGACCACAGTTTAATTTCCTTAGAAATTATAATAAACATTTTTATAGATAGATACAGATGGTACAGATCTAGATAGATAGTACTAAGCTATACCTGTTGAAAAAGTAACAGAATTTAATTCATATTTCTTTTTTTAGGGTCCTTCAATTCTTTGAATTACTATGTTCTATTATTCTTTTCTGCTTTCCAACATTATTTTAATAAATATAAATGAAACATTCCAAGTGTGATTTTAAATCATACATAGAAAAAGTTTAGTGATAATCTACCTCTGCCTAAATTGATACGGTTGTCTTTTATCAAAATAATTTTCTGCGTTATAGTCTTGTTTTTGAACTGCCGCCATTTTAACATTCTCCCAGTGATTGAATGTTTGAAGACTACTTTGCAGAAAAATAAATTTGTTTTTCTCATCTCACACTTACTGCTAACTAGGTGAATGGAAGCTGGGCATGATACTAGAAAGTAGAGGTAATCATTTGGTTTTTATAAATCTTCCAAAATTCACTTCATTCTGGTTATGGCTTAGTAGAGTCTCCTATCAGTGCTATCATTAATGTCAAAAATGAAATAATTAAATATTATTAGTTATTTTTGTAGTACAAAAATAGATAATACCCAATTTTAGAGCGCCTAGGCTTCCTGACTTCCTAGTGAATGCAGACGCTTTTTAATGCCAACATTTGTGGAATGGAAGTGTTGAAGGAGGGTTCTCTTTCAAGCTTTAACAAAGCCCAAATTTCAGTAAAATACAAGTTAATGTTAATTTATTAATTATACATAATTCATATTATCAGCTTCTAATATAAACTTTGAGGAAGTCAAATATCACCAGCTTACTCTTTAACCCTATCTGTGCCCTTTTTAATTAATTACGTCTTTAAAATATTGACCTCCAAAACTAACATGATTCTTTCAGGATTCTTCTGTACTGATAAGGGAATTAGGCTTTGTATTTTTCATAATATAAAAGAAGAAAATGAACTTTAAGGTGAAAAAGGTCATATTTTTAATCCTCTCCTTTCCATTTAACAAGGCATTAATCAATTAACCTCTATGAAATACACTAATGTCCTTCATATGTAAAAGTGTGGACAACGCCCAGCTTCAATGGTTTCTGTGAGAATTATGTAAAACATTCATGACACGGGAAAGCACCCAGCATTACCCGGTACTCAGTAGACATGCCGTAAGTATATCATGCTTGAAGGGATCACTGTCACAAAATGTGAAATGAGGTTATGACATAGAACTTCTTTAAAGGTTACAAAATAGCATAAAGCCAAATTTAAACCTTTGTATGCCTTTATCTATGCATTTAATTTAGTCAAAAAGCATTTACTGTGTCTTTTATGCATGCAAGTCTGAGTTCTAGGTGCTAGGATCCCAAGATATCTATTTACTGATTTCAAGGGGAAGAAAAGTAGTTGTGGGAATAAATGTGTAAGAATAAAATCACAAGAAAATGCAATAAGAATATTTATCTAGATACTTTATGAAATTGACCAGATATTTTGGTTTTATGTGGATGTAGCCATGTCCATCTTTCTAATTGAAAATTCACTTAATCTAGGTATAGATTATGCAAACTGTTGGTTCTCGAATTGGGCTCCTAAGTCAGTATCACTCTAGGGAACTACTAAAAGGATGAGAAGATGGGAATCTGGTTCATCACTCCTCACCCTGTTCTAAAACAAGCAGAGCTGTCCTGACTTTAGCATCTTTACATAATGGGGTTCAATTCAACAGTTTATTAATTTAAAAGTTGTCCAGAGCAAACAAATAAATAAATAAAGGTTGAAACAATAACAAACAAATAAAGGTTGAAAGTCACTGAAAAGAATGATTGTTTCACTAAAACCGGGCAGAGAAAGACAAATATCACATGTTCTCACTGGTATGTGGGAGTTTAAAAAGTTGATCTCATGGAGGCAGAGAGTAGAATGATGGTTACCAGAGACTGGGAAGTGGGGAATCTAAAGAGAGATTGGTACAAATGTACAAACACACAGTTAGAAAGACTAAGTTCTAATGTTCAATAGCAGAGTAGGGTTAGTATAGTTAATGACAACGTATTGTATACTTCAAAATACCTTAAAAAGAGGGCTTGAAATGTTCCCAGATTATAGAAATGATAAATGCTCGAGGTGATGGACAACTCAAGTCTCCTTATTTGTCATTACACAGTCTGTGCATGTAGCAAAATATCAAATGTATTTATTCTATAAACATGCACAAATATTTAAATTAATAAAAATAGATAAAAATAAATCTTATCCGACAACTCAAAGAAGAATTGTTTCACTAAAGCAAACTATTCAAATCTAAATATCATAGAATTATGCACATATCATCTCCAAATTTTAGCAAGGGTATTATAGAGAAGCCTCTCTGCACATGTGATCTTTGAGCTCAGACATGGAGAATGGAAAGAAACCAACTATTCCAAGAACTCAGGGAATAGCATTCCAGATAGAAGGAAATCAAAAGTTCTGAGTTCGTAAAGTGTAGAAAACAGTTTCATTGAACAAAAAAATGTAGCTAGTGTGACTGACGTATTACAGACAAAAAGGCAAGTGGAACAAGATGAGATGGAAAGGGAGGTAGTTTTGAGATTGTGCAGGCCCTTGTAGGTCATGGAAAAGAGTTTGGATTTTATTCTACATTCAAGGAAAAGTCACTGAAGGGTATGATCAGGGGAGTCTTCTTTAAAAATTGCTGTGGCTTTAGTATGATAATGAATTTGACGGGAGCAAGAGGAGGAAATGAACACATTTAAAGGTATTAGTATAGTGAAAGAAAGAGATCGTGGTGTCTTGGATTAGAGTAATAGCAGTGGAATTGCAGAGCTATGGATATATTTTGCAAGTAGAATCTTCACAAACTTGCTGGTGGATGGACGAGGTAGATATAGAAAAGAGAGAAACTGAAGATGATCCCTCTTTATTTTGTGAGCATCGTGTGGTGCCATTTACTGAGATGGTGATTTCCGGAGGGAAGACAAGTCTGGAAAACAATCAAGGGTTCTCCTTTGGACACACTAAGCTTGAGATGCCTGTTTGACAACCCAGTAGATCAAGTTGATAACTAGGAAATAGAAGAAGGAGAAGGAGAAGAAGAAGAACAAGGAGAAGGAGAAGAAGGATGAGGAGAAGAAGGAGAGGAGGAAGAAGAACTAAGAATTATTGGGCACTTTTACTATATATGAGATACTGTCTGAAGTTCTTGGCATGTATTAAGTCATTTACCCTCAAAACAACTTATGAAATAAGTTCTTTCAATATTATTAAGTACAATTACTAGTATTTCTATTGTATTAAAGGGGAAATTTAGGCACAAAGAAAGTAAGTAACTGGGTCAAACAACTAGCAAATGGTAGAGCTGGGAACCAAGTCCACTCAGTCGGGCCCTTGAGCCCATCATCTTAACTTCTACACCCCATAGCTTCTAGGACTTGTGGCCCAGGGGAGCAGCCTCAGTTGTAAATAGACATTTGTGAGTTCTTAATTAATAAATGTTTTAATCCAGAATATTTTTATTGAGAACCTGCTATGTGCTCACAATGCATCAGATGGTAATAAAGGTTTTGATGAAAACTAACAGTGTAAGGAAAGTAGGAGTGCCTGGAGTTGGAGTGACTGTTGTGTAATATGGCATAACCAGGGATGGTCCCTCTGAGGAGGTGATATTTGAGCACAAAGATGAAAGAAATGAAGATGCAAGCTGTGCACATATCTGATAAGTGGAAGTGTCACAAACAGAAAGAACAGTAAATTCAAAGGCACTGTGGCAGAGGCATGTTTAGCATGTTTAAATATCACCGAGGAAGCTAGGGTGGCTGGAGTAGAATAAGCTAGGGAAAATATTAGCATGAGGCTGAAGAGATACTAAGTTATCAGGTAATATTTAAACCATCTAACTAGATGAGATCACCTATGGAGAGTGTTTAGGAAAAGAAAACCTAGCCCTGAAGCATTTTTTATTTAGAAGTCAGATAAAAGAAAAGAAACTGCAAAGATAGAAGGAAAGCTCTGTCTTTGCAAACAAGAGAAAAAGTGGAAGAGTGTGATGTCAGAAAAGCTAATAGCTGAGAGTATTTTAACAAAGTGATAAATTGTTCAATGCTTCTGACAAGTCCAACAAAATGCAGATAGAGTCAGGTCCATTAGATTTGACAACTTAGAAGCTGTTGGTAATCTTGACAAAGTAGGTCCATTGGAATGGTAGAATGGGGATGGGCTTTATTATCAAACTAAAGCCTAAATTCTTGATTTACCATTCATAATTTCATGCACCTTTCATAGGTTCCCTAAGGTGAATGTACTTTTGTCATATGTAAAGTAGGGTAAAAACATTCCCCTTGGCTGGGCACAGTGGCTCATGCCTTTAATCATAACACTTTGGGAGGCCAAGACAGGCCAAGGTGCTTGAGCCCAGGAGTTCAAGACCAGCCTGGGCAACATAGTAAGACCCCCATATCTACAAAGATTTAAAAAAATTGCTGGGCATGTTGACATACCTGTCGTCTCATCTGCTCGGGAGGCTGAGGTGGGAAGATTACTGGACCCTAGGAGGTCATCACTACAATGAGCCTTGATTACACCATGGCACTCCAAACTGGGCAACAGAGTGAGACCCTGTCCCAAAAAAAAAAAAAAAAAAAAATTCTCTTAGAGAATTGTGATGTTTAGTGATAATGTGTATAATGATCCTGGCCTTTTTGCACCAGCCTTAGTAACTGAGTTTCTGCTTGTTTCCAAGGCCCGATTCTCATCTTGTGTTCTGTTAGAAATTGAGATGCCTGTTTGACAACGCAGTAGATCAAGTAGATAACTAGGAAATAGAAGAAGGAGAAGAAGGAGAAGGAGAAGAAGAAGATCAAGGAGAAGGAGAGAAGGATGAGGAGAAGAAGAAGAGGAGGAAGAAGAAATTTTAAAGTTCTTCTTTTAAAGAGTGATGCTTTTAAAGAGTGAAAATATGATGGCATAGAATTAAGGACTCATAAACACCTGAATATCATCATTGGCAGAATTCTCTCCAGGCTACATCCTTGAGGAAGAGAGAGTAAAGCATCTCATGAGATGAAGCTCCTAAGGTGCTCAGAGGCCACACACCTCAGATGGAGATGATGGAGATGAAAAGGAGCAGGGCAGAGACACTCCCCCTGTGCCTCCCATGGCTGACTGGGGCAGTGGTGGAAGGGAGGAAGTAGAAGAGGGTTAGGTCCAGGCCCACGGAAGGATAAAAGCACTGAGCAGAGAAAAAATGTCTATAGCTACTTTAAAGGAGCCCATGTCTCATCATTCTGGAAGGAAGAAACAAGGGAATTCATGCCCATCTGTGTCCTTTTTTAAAAAAAAAAAAAATCTTTCTGAAAGTTTCACCTTCTTGTACTATGATGGAAAGAGGGCCTTCGAATTGTATCTATCCCTGACAGCATTCCTTCTTACAGTGAAACCTGTACCTGGGAATGGGAGCCGGGAGTGCAGGGGGATGTGCAGGGTGCAAGAACAGAAAAGAGCCTTGGGCTCCCCCTAGAGGTCTATGTGCTCCAGTTTGCTTAACCTGGTTTTGGCCTTGTTCTATGACTAAATAGCTACTTTAATAATACTCTTAGAACTAGAAACCTGCTACACACCTTCCATTCTTTCCCCTTTCCACCAAACCCACATTCAAATTTCCCCCAAAATCCAGCTCTGAAGCCATGCCTTGCATACTTCAAGATTTACTGGCAAACTCCTTAGATACTAACTGCCTGCCTGCCTTGACATCTGAGATTATTGATGCTGAATTCTCTCTTATTGCATATTCTCACTAATTCCTGTTTTGAAACCTCCAGAGAGGACTGTTTGCCTACGTATTGACAGAGATTCTAGATATCAATTCAGCCTCCTATGCTGGATTTCTTCCCAGCACCTGTTTCAATCTAATTTCAGATTTCTAAAATTCAATCTAATTTCAGATTTCTGTTCTTTCTATACAGCACCGTCCTGTTGCAGTGAATGTGCAAAAACTGACCATGTCCTAAGCTGAATCTGTGTTTATTCTTGCAATTGGCTTGAAAATGTTGTTTGTCATTAATGAAAATGTAAAGCAATGATTACTTTATACCGGGAGACCCTGGAGAGCAGGGTTATTAATTACCTCTCATCTCCAGGATCTAGCCCACCACCTGGCATATAGTAGATGCTCAGTAGATGTTTTTGAAGGAATAGAATAAATTAATTCACTTTCAGGCATTTATGAGCTAAGCTCAATGTCACGGGAATAATAGCACAGTTGTGTCTACCTGACTTTACTTTTGAAGTAGTTAATGTGAATCCCACAACCTTTCCAAATTTTCAACAATTAAACTAGCTTACTATAGGCTTTTTCTAGTGCCCTTTCTAAAAAAAAAATTTAAAAGAGAAGCCAGTCTATAAATTCCAGTTTCAAGGATAATCACTAACATCCTTTGAGGACGTGTCGTGAGTCATAAGGTGAAAACAACTGAAAGTGAACCCTGGAATAACAAAATTGCCTACTTTTTAAGGAAAATGGGGCTTTCTCTAGTATGGTAATGCCTTCATGACATTCCTTAGGCGCTTGAATGGTCATTTCTCTATATCAAAGTTTCTCAAGAGGAAGAAAATAGGAATAAGAGAGCTCTGTCCATTTGGTAAGAAGTTACCTCGAATTCCATGTGAATGTTTGCATTTAGAATATAATGATTTTTAAATGACAATTCTAAATGTTAATGTGAGATACTGGTAGAAAGTAGTCGGTTATACTTAGATAATTTACAAACTTATGTCACAAATCATGTGGGAAAATATCTTCATTAAAACTGGCAAAAACAGCAAAATTCATCTACGTAAGAATTACTGTAGGACTAAAATACCATATTTGTTGCATGAGTATGGTATCAGCTACTGATGTTCAAAAATAATTAAAAGAATGAGTTGCCGCCGGGCGCGGTGGCTCAAGCCTGTAATCCCAGCACTTTGGGAGGCCGAGGCGGGTGGATCATGAGGTCAGGAAATCGAGACCATCCTGGTTAACATGGTGAAACCCCGTCTCTACTAAAAATACAAAAAAACTAGCCGGGCGTGGTGGCGGGCGCCTGTAGTCCCAGCTACTCGGAGGCTGAGGCGGGAGAATGGCGTGAACCCAGGAGGTGGAGCTTGCAGTGAGCCGAGATCGCGCCACTGCACTCCAGCCTGGGCGACACAGCGAGACTCCGTCTCAAAAAAAAAAAAAAAAAAAAAAAAAGAATGAGTTGCTATGTTTTTTTAACAAAAGTCCATTGATTTGCCTGGTTTTCTTTTTATTCCACAAATTTCACAAATACTTTGCTAATTGTTAATAATACAAACAGGAGAAGGACACTGCCCCTAACCTTAAGAGTTCTCATTCCAGTTAAGTAAAAAAATTATACCTTGTGATTATTATCTCATATTTTACTAAATTAGTTAAGCTGGCCAGCTAATTTGGTGTTAAATAGACATAATCAAGTTGTGTCTATTTAAAATTTGTTGTACAACGTATGGGCTATATACATTGTGTATTTCTCCTTCTTCTTAGCCTGCTGCTAAATTTTGTTATTTTACTACTTAGTAACACACTCATGCAACAATGGACTCGGAAAACCATAAGAAGTTAAATTATTCTTCAACTGACAGATTACGAATAAAGACTTGCATGCTTAACTGATAAATACAAATGTATTTAAGATGCTTTTGGATTACCATAAGAACAGGTAAAAAGAAATGTGAAGGAAAGATATAAACCAACAACTCACAAAAGAGAAAAGGTTCACTTCATTGATAGTAAAATAGATGTAACTTTAACCAGTAACATGCCATGGATCACCTATTGTTCTGAAAACATTTTCAAGATTGATAATGTCCAGATGATAAAAATGTGGCAAGAACAGAATTTCATATATGATAGTAGAAACAAACAATCAAGATAATGTTTAGGAAGAGATTTCAGCAATACGTCTCAAAATTTTAAATTCATATGTCATGTACCCAGTAATTCAACTCTAGAAATATTTACACCAGCTTTCAGATAAGAATGTTCATTTGAGCTTTGCTTCTAATAGCAAAATTTGAAATAATCTGAATTGTGATTTACAAAAAGGGAGATGACTGAATAAATTATTGCACAAATCATGTAATACTAAGTAGCAATTAAAAGGAATGAGGTTAAACTATGTGTACTGACATGGAATGTTATCCAGCATGTAACTTTAAGTAAATGGAAAACAAGTTGTAAGTGCATAGCATAATTTCATTTTTGTGATAAATAGAAACCAACAAACGTATATGTTCATGTGTTTGTTTATGCTTAGAAAAATCTAGAAGGATATTTATGATCATTAACATAGGTTCCTTCTGAAGAGTGAGACTGGGGTGAGAGTGGAGGAACAGCTCATGTTTGTATTGTTTGATTTTTTTACAAATGCATACTAATTTCACCTTTTAAATGTTTTAACTACTCTTTTCTCCTCCTTTATCAGCAGTTCTGAAAAAAAAATTTTAGAGTCTGGATTTAAAATTCAAATCCTGACTTGGCATTTTCTAGATATGAAATTAAAACCACAGTCTAAGAAGTAGTAGCCATAATCTTTAGGTTCCATATCTGCATTGACACATATACATGAAGCCTTTGTTCTAAAATCCCGTACCTTGAGACCTGAAGCAGAGAGTGTATACCTGTGAACACTGTTTATGTTGCATGTGGAGTGAAATGCTATATGCTAAGAAGGAGAAGCCACAGCCAAAGAGCCCATCACACAATTCGATGCTACCAGAGCTCAGTAAGTAGGACAGTCAAGACTCTAGCAACCCAATCTTTATGAAGCGTATTTGAGAACTTTGTACACAAATACATTACTTAACTTTGGGATTCTCCATTTAAGGTTATAACCAAATTGCTTCTGTGAAGTATTTTTGGGCTGCTAGATATTTTTGTCGAGAAGAAGTTACTTGTAAAATCTTAAGACAAATTCTGCAAAAATTTTTCCATTAGCATATTGAAAAACGTCATGTTTTCTCTATCAGGTTTCATAAATTGACAGCCATTTTATTAAGTTAAATAACATCAGCTTTAATAATGTTTTTATTTGTAAGTCATTAGATTATTGTTTTATATTTATCTTCTTCCTGAGAGCAACAGGAACAATCAGTACCATAGATCTTTTGTCCAGAAAAGTTGCATGTCTTCCAGGATTTTATTGGATATTCTATAATAATTATAATAGTTACTGTGCTTAAAATTTATTGTGAAATTGCTGAATACCGAACACTGTTCTAAGGGCTTTACATAAATTAACTTATTTAATCGTCATAACAAACCACAGAGGAGGCACTATTGTAGTCCCATTTTATAGAAGAGGGAAATAAAGCAATGAGAAGTTTAGTAACTTCCCATAGTTATACAGCTGGTAACTGGAGAAGCCAGACTTCAAGTCCCAGGAGTCTGGCTCCAGGGTCTGTACTCCAGTCCTGACTTCTAGACCATGTGGCCCAACTACCCATAAACCAGAAGTATGTGTGATTGGGAATTGCAAGGCCAGGGTCTGATGAAGGTGAGCATAGAGTGCTGGTATGAGGTATATCACAAGCCTTGCTCACCCCTACCTCCGCATTCTCCACACCCAGGAATTAGCAGGGAAGAAAATATAATCCCTTTGCACATATGATCATTTAAAAAGTCACATTTTCTGAAGAGTATTGTTTTGTCATTTTGATGCATATTTCCACCTCCTACAAATACAACATTCACTGAAAAACAAAATTACTCTGAATTATTTAAAAGTCCAAAATATGACTCCTTATCTGATATATCTTGAAACCATAAAATAATAGTAGTAGATCAATTGTTTTGATCCACACTAAGGCTTTCAGGAGACCAGGCTGAGCATACACCCTTCCCAAAGGGAAAATTCCAGGAAATCTCTGATGCCTTAGAATGCTCTAAACCAGAGGTTGCTCACTCACATACCTGTAGGATCCAGAAAGCCAGGAAGGTAAATTTAATATGTAGATCCTGGGGAGCATAATATAATCAGCAGTGGGGAAACGTGGAAGTAACTGGAGGGGGCACACTTCACCTAAGAAGATGCAGAGTTAGTTTGTTAAACACTGAACTAGTCACATAAAATATGGCAGAAATTATATTCTGCTCTAAACAGAATTGCATAGCAATGTGCTTCTTGGTCCATCCAATCTGACAGTTTATTCCATTTCCTGGAGCACTCCGTTACTGTTCTCACTCTTCCTCTGGCCTCAGCTTAATGCCAATCTCCCAATGAATCTTCTCTGACACCCAGCAGATTGGATTAAGTGACTATGGTATATACTTTCCATTGTAATTTTGTTAAATATAATTTTTATTATAATCTTTTGTTCAGAAGCTTGTCTATTAACTATTGATCCCCAGAATATGAGATCCCTGAAGGTAGGAACAGAATCTGTCTTGTTCACTCTAAATTCATTTAGTCATTCAAAAAATAGTTATCGCACTCCTATTAAACACCAGGTACTATTATTCTAAAACCAAAATATACCAGTGAGTAGACAGCAGGCAAATTCTCTGTACGTAAGCCTCATTGGTCTTATTTTAGTGGCAAGATGTGGAATGAACGAGTGAATTAATTCATTCATTAATGTGTGCTTTGTTAGATGGTGATAAGAAATGCGGAGTATAAAGTAGTTAAGGCAGAGGGTATGCAGGTTGGCAGTAAGGGTTACTGTTTATAAAGGCTAGCAGAGAAGATCTCTCTAAGAAGGTGACATTTGAGCAAAGACATTAAAGAAATTATGAGTAATACATGAAGCTGTCTGGGGGAGAGCTTTCCAGACAAAAGGAACATTGAGCCCACAAGTTCTTAAGCAGGAAAGTGCTTTGCCGGATTGACGAACAGCAAAGGGCATTAGTTTTTGGAATATGTTCAGCAAATGAATGAAGTAATTAATGTGTTCTCAAAGACAGAGCTGTTGAGAAGCAAAATATAATCATTTTAATATTACCTTCTCTTCCTTCCCTTATGATAAAAAATGTCAGTAAAGAATGAAATGACAGAAAGATTAGACAAGAGGGGCAGGAGGGATCTAGGTACTATAATACATAATTTAGTAAGGATGATTGCATGATTAACTCACATTGGTTCATTTACATAAAGGTCTAAAGTTTGGCATGGCCAAATGATATGTGCAACACAGTGCAGATTTATTTAACACCAGTATATGCACCATTCACCAATATCTAACCATAATTGTTAGATTATTTTGTTTACTTTCGAAAAATTGTGCTTCACCTTTTTTCAAATGTTTCAGGTATAAACCTCAAACACTTATATGTTAATTGGCATTATATATTACTAATTGATCTTTTCTACTCTTCATGTTTCCTATCATTTAAAATGCATTCGTTACCATGGAAACAATATCACGGAGTAAGGACAAAACTTGGTGACATCCACAAGTGAAATATGAAATCAATTACCACAATGGCTGTGCAATTTATGGTAGTTACTCAGAAAAGGTTTAGGTGATCTAATGTGAAATAAATATTATAGAATGAGTGGGAAGGTGTGGTCACGCATCAGAGTTTCTTTCTCCCACAATCTCAGGTGAATTTTATTATAAGCCACCCTCATAAAATGCATGTCTTATTTCAGATACATTTTTGCCACAGAAATCATCTCAGAAATGGTTCATAGTTTCAGTTGTCCTGAGAAAAGAGTGGCTATGAAACAAAACAGTTTCATTTCCTGTAGCTTTTTCACTGCTCTTCTACTCCAGGGTCCTTGCCTTCTTCCAAGCTGCCCCTCATTCTGAAGTGCTGACTTCCTTCCAGTGACTGCTTTGCAGAAGATGAGTCTGCCTCAGCTCAGGAGAAGACACAAGATCGACAACCACTAAGATGGTGAGATTTTAGAGCAACAAGAACGTATCTATATAAAAACATTACCCCTCACCTATGGTTTCTTGTGCATGAAATTCCACCATTTATTTCTGTTTGTTGAGTATCATCTCTCCCCTCAAAAAAAAATAAATAAATAAAACCCTTACAAATGTCAGTTCTGAATTTCAGAAATTTGAGACTAGAATGCATCTCAAAGATCCTCATCTATTATGGCTGAGGAAACTTGAACCCTACAGTGATGAAATGGCTTTTTTAGAGTCAAATAGCAAGTAAGGAGCCAAGCTAAATGAGAGAATGACTATCTCCTAACTCTCAACAATAAACCTGGAGCACTAGGGACCTGGAAGAGAGATGTGGGGAGAGTAGGAGAAATGGTTGCAAGTAGTGTATTTGGAATATAATTGCAATGAAATGGAATGAAGATCCAGAGAGATTAAAATGGGAAAGAAGGGAAAACCAATATAAGAACGATTTGTGGGTGCTTAAATTTGGAATACTGCACAACGGTGAAAAAAACAGCCGCTAACACTTGCAACAATATAAGTGGACCCTCCAGAATAATATTAAATGCAGGAAATCAGTACCAAAACAGTATACATAAAATTCAAAACAAAGAGGGCACAAGGTAGACTTGTGAGGTGCTCAAAATAGTATATACTTTGATCTTGGTGGTGGCTACATGGATGGATGTATATATGTGTAAAAATTCATAAAGCTGTATATTTAAGATATATAAGCTTTTCTATAAGTTATGCCCCAATTTTTAATCTATTTTTTAAAATGTTTTATTGAGTTGGCCAGCTATATTAGTCTGTTTTGCATTGCTATAAAAGAATACTTGAGACTCGGTAATTTATAAAGAAAAGAGATTTATTTCTGGCTCACAGTTCTGCAGGCTGTACAAAAAGCATGGCACCAGCATCTGCTTCTGATGAGGGTCTCAGGAAGCTTTTATTCATGGCACAAGCTGAAGGGGAAGCAGGTGTGTCACATGGCAAGGGATAGAGCAAAAGAAAGAGGGAGGAACCTCCAGGCTTTTTTAACAATGTGCTGTCATGTGAATTCACTCTATTAAGAGTAAGAATTCACCTATTACCATGGGGAGAAAACCAAACTATTCACGAGGGATCTGCCCCCATGACCCACACACCTCCCACTAGACCCCGACTCAAACACTGGGGATCACATTTCAACATGAGATTTGGAGGGGACAAACATCCAAACTATATCACAGATACTCCAGCAACTGATGCTAAATTCTGCCAGAAGCTTTAAGGAGTTGTTTAGAATGAATCCTAAAACTGCTTAGTAGGGGCATTAATTCTCCCCCACATGAATGAGTGCCAAGTGGATCCCCAGGTGTCTGCACCATGAACTCAGAAGCTCCAAAGCAGAAAGCAAGAGATGCAAAATTCAGGCTAGTAAAGAGACTCTGGCAAGGTAAAGATGAACATCTGTGCAGAATTATTCTCCATGACCATGGCTGGAATCCGAGGTAAGACTGAGAAGATGTGAAGCAATGATCAGATGTGTGTGATGCACATGGACTTCCCATACATGCCAGGGACATTATATTCCAGGTGAATTATATAAATGTCAAGTCTTGGCAGGTGTAAAAAGGGTGGCCTTAGTGAAAACAATAGAAAAAGGACAAGGCAACATAGCTATACCTCAAATAAAATAGATCCCACTGGTCTTGTAATGCTTTTAATTCATTCATTCCCAATAAGAAAAAGCATTGTGTGTATATGAGAATGGTTACAAAAGGGAAAGAGTGGTTGCACTGCATTCTCCACAGCCTTTCCTTTCCACAATGAGACACCAGTAGGTCCATAGATGGATGGAGCAAGATCTCTATCAATGGAGGTAAATGGACCAATGAAGAGATGCTTTTAATGACAGTTAGAAAGCCAAGAAAGAGTTTTGGATTAATGTGAAGATCTCCTTATAACTAAATGCCCTGCAATGCAGACTCTGAAATGAAACGTTATTAACTACTTATAAAAGTCCCCTTTGCAGCAAATAGCTCTGAGTGCTTTGTAACTTTCTTTACAGAAGGGAGGACTGAGGAATGTGGCCCTTAGTAATAAAATTAAGCACATTTATACTCATATATATTAGCTCTCTGAGAGACCCCAATTATATCACTGACTTGACTCTCTATCAGAATTCACCTGCTAAAATAACACTTTAAATTCCCTGTAGTAAAATTTACAATGGGCAGAGAAAGTAACTGAGGCTACATTAATTATACAAACCAGTGTTACACATGCTGTTGTTGCCTGACTACAACCAATCTCCGTACACTCCTTCCTCCTTTCTGTCAGGTAGCCCTTCCACAAAGATCATACATGCCTCAGTCCTGGAATTGCTCTGTATTGCTCAAACCACACAGAACATTCCACTTTCCTAACTTCGATTATTGATTCAGCGTGTCACATGACCAAGGTACAGAAGTATATCCTCCTCTTTGGAACGTTTTCCTGGCTGATCGTAATGGTGAGAAATGAGGCGATCATCTTGCGTACAGCCTGAGAGTGAACCAAATGTATGGGGAAAAGCAGAATGGAGCAATTCTCAAGTCCATAGTGCCTCTAGACCTACAGATATGGGGGGTCAACAACTTTCCATATTCTTTAAGATATTTGGAGCTGTGTTTTCTGTTGCTTGTTAATTCATTTGTTTCTTCTGTGGTGGTTTTTTTTTTTTTTTTTTGAGACAGAGTCTCACTCTGTTGCCCAGGCTGAAGTGCAATGGCATGATCTCGGCTCACTACAACCTCCGCCTCTCAAGTTCAAGCCATTCTCCTGCCTCAGCCTCACAAGTAGCTGGGACTACAGGCACGTGCCATGACACCCACCTAATTTTTGTATTTTTAGTAGAGACAAGGTTTCACCATGCTGGCTAGGCTGGACTCAAACTCCTGATCTCAAGTGATCCACCCATCTCGGCCTCCCAAAGTGTTGGGATTACAGGCGTGAGCCAACCCACCTGACTCTGTTTCTGTTTTTAATACTCTGAAGCTCCACGAAAGGCTAGATGAGCCAAATGCCAATGGCCTCGCTGAAACACAAGCCCAACACCCTGGCATTTCCATCCTATATTGAGTTTCATCATCATTTTCCATAATTCTTGGAGATACATAAGATATTTCCAAGTTAATTAAAATAAAATACATTTCTTCTCAGATAAAGTTACTTGCCTATATGCTCCACGCTTTTGTGAATTTTGTTATGAATTCCAGCTTCAGAAAGGGCCTCTGATTTTACCTAAATTCATCCCAAATCAGCACTGAGGCCGTAGGGGGTAGCAACATATTTGCCTGGAATTTCATCTGAAGTAAAAATTAAAAGAATATAACAAATTTCTTTTTTTATCCATTAAAAAAAAACAGAGCAACTAAACACATACAAACATGATTCTGAGTGAAAATTGTGCTTAAGGAGAAAGAATTGTTCCTTCTTCCTCTCTAAAAGCCTTTCACTCAGGAATTTTTTTAAATGCTAAATTGAAGTGAAGCAAAACCCAAAAAGCCTGTTAGCAAATCATGTTATAAGGTTTGTATTCAGAACTGTCTAGGCTTTTGATAAAGAAAGAGAGAGAGAAAGAGAGATACAACTGCTGCAGAACCTATGTATTGGAGTTGTTTTAACATGGACACTAGTTTTCTGTTTAAAAGATTTAGTAAAACCACTAGCTTTCACGTATTTTTATCATGAATCAAAATCTGGTCTTCTACCTTCTTCCTCTGTGCTCTGAAATTCCTAACTCTGCCTTGATATTTTGGTAGAAGAGCAATTCTTGATGTCTTCAGGAACCCACACACTCTTCCCTCACTTTATGTATTTCTCTATGTTATGCCCTTATCTTTGTATCCTATGGTAAGTTAAAAAGGGAATATTTTAGAGTAGATTTTTAGAAAGAAAGTTTTCCTTTGTCAATGATGCGCTTATCCTTTACTTTTTAAAAACTGCTCAACACAGCGTATCTATCTGCATATTTTAAGAAAGGTATTCTGTACTGTTAAAACTGTGAGTCATTACTGCTTCTATGTGGAGAAAAAAACTAAAATCCTGACATAAATGAACATGTCAGTCATTTTTTTCTGTTTTCAACCAATTGTGTAAAATTGGTGAGAGTGATTGATAAGCTAGATTATCTTTAAAATAAATAATAATTTCACTCTAGAGTTCAGCTTAGAAGGATTTCCTGTCTGACTTCTCAGAGAAAACACAAGCCACAGTTATGGTTAGAATAGACTAGGTCATGCTGCATTAACAAGCAATGCTAAAATCTCAGTGGCTTAAAAACAAAATCAAGGTTTATTTTCCACTCGTGCTACATGTCCATTGTGGATCAGCTGGGTCTTCTCTGTACTGTTCCCACTCAAGATTCTGGCTATTCAAGAAATCACCATTGGAACACTGTTAATCATCTTGGCAAAGGAAAAAGGAGAGTATGGCAGATCACCCAGCGGCTCTAAAGACTTCAACCTAGAAGATGTTGCCCACATTTCAATGAGCAAAGTAAGTCTCATAGCCACTCCATGAAGGCAGGGAAGTGCAATCCCAAAATGCCCTGAAGAAGAAACCAGAAGGAACTGGTAAATAGCACTAAAGATCACCACACCATCAGATGTAAATTTCTTCTCTCTCCCCCTACAGATCTATAAATTTTCCTCCCCAGCCATCAGCTCAGCTTTCTCTACTCTAACAATAGAAGTCTTTCCTGACTAACCTCCTTCTTTCTCCTCTGTTCCTATTATCTCAGTACCCACTTCTGTGAATTATCCCCTCTCTCCCTCATGTTCTCCTGCACCTTCTCATCAGAATTCATATTTGTTTCTCCTACCTTAAAATGTAAAAACTCACCCTTAATTTTCTCATTTTCATTTCTTCCCAACTGACTCTTTGCTTTACTCCTCTCCTTTATCGCCACATAAAAAACATTTTGAGTTTTAATTGTTGTGGGTACATAGTAGGTGTATATATTTATAAGGTATATAAGATATTTTGATACAGGCATCAGGGTAAAGGGGGTATTCATCCCCTCAAGCATTTATCCTCTTTGTGTCAAAACAATCCAATCATACTCTTTAAAAAATTAAAACCACATAATTTAGAAGAGCTGTAGACATTCCCACAGGTATTTCTTCAACTCCCATTCATGCCTCAACTCACTGGGTCTGTTTCTATCTTCACCACTTTCATTAAAGTCATCAATAACCCCTTTGTTGTTAAATCCCATGTGTGCATTTTAGTTCTGTTGCTGAATCCTTGACAGGTCTGTCCACTCTCTCCTACTCCTGAAAATGATCTCTTCACTTGGCTTCTGTAGTACTACTTTTTTAAATTTCTTCTTACCTCCCAAGGGATTCTGTTTCCACTCACTTTGAATGAACCTCATTCTCTACCTGTTCTTTAAATGTTGGTGTTCTCAGGCTCATACTGTGGTCTCCCTTTTTTCATACCCAACCTTATTCTCACCCAACATGGGTGATCTCGACCATTCCTATAACTTCGGTTATCATCTACTTGCTGATGACTCCCCAGCCAGACTGCAAAGAGCTGACACAATTTCAGTCATCCTGCCTAGGATACCACTCTTTCAGTCTCAGCCTGTGTCCATGGAATATTGTCACCTAATTTCTAGATATACCAGGCTTCATTTATGAGAAAATAGTCCTCTTTGAAGTTAAAATTGAAAAGAAAAAATGAAATATAGTATTTTGTCAGCACTTACCTAAATTCTAATAAAATAAACACTAATCTGCGTGTTTATTTGTTTAATATCTCTCTTCCTTTGAGCTGTGAGGAATGTTGTGGAGATTTTGTCTTATTTGCCACTGTACCTCTAGAGTCTGGCACAATGGGTTCTCAATAAATAATAGTTAAACATTGATGCAATTTCACTTGGCACCTCTCACCTGAAAGGATTCTCACGCATCCTTTCTGAGGGAGTGTGGTGTACCTGATTATATGCAGGTGCATAGGAGTGCAGAACCTACCAAAAGACCTGTCCCATTAAACAAGACCGTATGTTGCTGCTCAACTCAGAGAAAAGACAAGCCATGATTATTAATCTGAGTAGACTGGGTTGTGCTGCATTAACAAGCAACCCTAAAATCTCAGTGCCTCAAAACTAACAGGTTTATTTTTTGCTCATGCTACATTTCTATTGATGTTCTCTACCAACAGAAGCTGTATGAGAAGTGTTTTGGACTGAATTGTGTCCTCCAAAAGTTATATATTGAAGCCCTAACCCCCAATGTAACTGTGTTTAGAGGTGAAGCCTTTAAAGAGGTAATGAAGGATAAATAAGGTCATCGGGTAGGGCCCTAATTCAAGAGGACTGGTTTCCTTAAAAGAACAGGAAGAGACACAGGTGTGCTGGCACACAGAGAAAAGGCTGCATGAAGACATAGCAAGAAGGCAGCCATCTGCAGACCAAGGAGAGAAGCCTCAGTAGAAACCAAACCTGCAGGCACCTTGAACTTGGATGACGTCCAGCCTCCAGAACTGTGAGAAAATAAATTTTCTTGATTGAGCCACCCAGTCACAATATTTTGTTATGGCAGTCCTGATAAACTAATATAACAAGTAAAAATGAAGTCGCTGATGCCAATAATCCTATTCACCTGGGATGCTGCGCCTGTGTCCTATGAAGTTTCAAGGACCAATCAGAGGAGAAATTTTCATCCACTGCCAATTGACAAAAATGTGCTGAAGGGCATGGTACATGATCTCACTCTCCAGTGAGACCCAAAGTCATTCCAAACAGTCATTCTTTCTATTAAGACAAGTCTTCTTCATAGAGTATTGAATTCTACCTGAGTGAGCAATTCACTAGAAGGCAAATGGTACCCAGCATCAGGACACAGCAGATCTTTAGGAAGAAGGTAGCCCTAGTGGATCCAGATAGTCCTCTCCTTAAAAAGAGATATGAAATACTGCATTTCCTCAGTAGTAGAAGTCACAGATGCATTTGGCCTTTGGCAGCAGCCCACGTCATCCCTCTCCTTACTGGGCTGCCCCTTGTTTCCCCTGACTCTATAGGCTCTGCACGTAGACACACTCCAGGAATGTAAACTGAGGAAATGTTTTAATCTGTCTCACTGACCTCTTCCAGCTCTGGATTAATGAGTTATTTTTAATACTAGACTTAGCAGATAACAACTCTGATTCAGGATGCAAAAAAAAATTGAATTCTGTCATTTAAAAACCAGTAAGTTATCAAAAGTCCCATATATTCTATCACTGTACTTATACCAAAAATATGACAACTTTGCATGTCTGTATACTTTTACACAAGTCAGAAATATGATTTTAATTATGCCACAAAACAACACAACACTGTTGATACAGGGTCTTTAATAAGGTTGGTTACATTGAACAACAAGAAACAAATGTTCTGACAGATTATTTTTTAAAACATGTGGTATAATGGCAATGAGTTTATTATCATTTCTAATGACAAAATGAAATATGCAATTATGATTTCCACCCCTCAGTTAGATAGAAAAGGAGTCCCAATCTAAATTCTATGTGGTGCCCAGAAATAAAGAATCTGATCAACAGCAGTTATCATGACGACTCTTTGGAGTTATCTCCCATCTGGCTCTGATGAAGTCTCCAGTTAACCCAGAAGGTGTTATTGCCCTGAGACAGACTCAGGAAACTCCTAGACCAAAGAAGCTACAGTTTTTAACGGAACAGAAACTCTGAGAATGGAATACCCGGAGAAGTGACAAACTGCCTGATAAAATACAAAATTTATCATCAAGCTATTGTTGGAACATCTCTACTCTTTGGGAAATCATCCTAAAATTGCTTCCAATCCCAGTGGCTGCTGCCTATCTCAGGCCTTCTGCTTCCTAATTGCATTCCCATTTTGATCCTATGACTAGATCATTGAGTATCCCTATCTCCATCCTATTTCTTCGCCCTTTTCTGAACTTTCTGTTCCCAAGAGGTTGTCCCATGTGTCTTCTTGGTCTCATGAATGGTTCAGGTATTGTCTGACCACTCGCAGTGAATTGACTACTCTCCACAGTCTGCTGCTGCCATCTTTCCACAGCCTCCTCACCACGGTGTCTTGGGAAGTAATCATTCATCTTCTTGGACCATTCCCACCTCATCTCTTCTGTGTGGCAGCAGAAACAAAGAGAAAGAGGATACTTTGCCATGATTGAGTTTAGTTTGGTTCTTTGGGGTTCTATCCCTGGCCTTCTGCTCAATGAAGGAGTAGTTTCAGATATTTTCCCCTCATCCCAGACAGAAAAACAGTTTCTGATTCAGTTCATCCTCCCACTGTCTCCCCTACAACCACACAATACCTTTCAGCAATGCCTTCTGCCAAAAAGCTTGGCCACTTCTGCCCTAAGTCCCGAAGGTAAAATTAGCATAAAATTCATGTTTTCTTTTGAACTTTGCTTGACTTATTCTTCTAAAGGTTTTCTAAACTCTCTTGAACTTAAACCCATGTTGTAATGCTGTTAAGTCATTAAAGCAAAGTAAAGCAAACAAAATAGCTTCAGAGTACTGCTTTTTAAAATCTTAAAGGATGAAGTCAAAACAAGAATGTCCAGAGTGGCTCTTTGGTGAGGAAGATCTGATGTCTCAAAGCATATATACAGTCACCCTACCTCACACAGAGGCATCCCATAATAGCTCCTCCTTGCTGTGTCTTTCCCAGCAGTTGCCTCCCCTGCAATGCTGCCTGCTGCCTTGTTTCCATTTGGCCTTTGAGGAGGTATCTGCCCTTTCGCTCAGATGCACCCACTTCAGGTTGCCATCTCACAGTGGCTGAGGTATTCGCTGTCACTCATTCACTCCATGCATCCAGGAGAGTGGTTACAATGCCGTTCTCTCTTTGAATAAATAATGCAGATCTGCTGGTTTCTGAATTTACACTGTGTGGAGGTCAGTTCCAGAAACACTCGTTGCTCTGTCTCCAAAGCTTCTTTTCTCAGATATGTGTAAATGATTACTGCTTATTATCTCTCTTAGTGAAGGCAGGAAAGAAAATAATAAAGAAAAAATAACACGTGTATTGATCACAGGTCTGAAGCCAAGCAGTGTGTTAGGTGTTTGCACATGCATTTTTATTTTTGCAACAGCTGAGTCTCTGATTTGAACACAGTATGATTCCAAAATCCAGATTCTTCCCAATATATCCCACTGCCATGCACCACACAGAGCGGATGTCCTTTCAAGAAATATGGGAAGAATAAATATGGGATGAGTGGCTGTTGCGCTAAAAAGAATAGTCTGACTTCTGTTCCAGTCTCTCACTGACCTTGCCTCACCTAGTCGCTTGTTCAGTTGTTTTTTACCTAAATAGTGCAACCAGATGGAGCTTCCAGTGACAATGTCTGAAATTTCAGCCTTGTACCCTCTATCTTTTTAAATAAAGGATTTGTATTATGCAAGAAGTTTCACTTAAAATAAAATTGCTACATAGATGCCTACGTATAGTTGTGATAACAGATAGGAACACCTGGTAGATGAGTTAACTCAATATCCATTTGGTTTACTAGTGAAAGCCTGAACTTCAGTAATTGGGCATTGGGTGGCTTCATTTTTGTAAGAGAGAAGAGAATGAGGAGAAGGAGAAAATGAAAACTCAAAGCACTAACAAGGGATGGCCATCTTTGGGAGGGCAGTCAAGGAAGCACAACCCAATTAGTAAATCAAGAGTGGAATCAGCACACTCAAGGAAGGAGGAGGAGATGGGAAGAGAAATGCAAAAGAGTACAAACCTGATCTGGGCCTAAGGGACAACCCCACCTAAACTGATTAGGGTAGAAGAGCTAGAAGGAATGATGAGAAACTAGCAAAAAGGAAGAGAAATTGTCCACAATGGCATCTGAACTTACCTCTATTACAGAATACATACCATTTTCTGTTGAAATTGTCTGTTTACTTGTCTGTACCCTCCTTTAGATCATCAGTCTTTAGAGGACAAGGACCCTGTTTATTTAATTTGTGTAGGACCAGAGCCTTGTGCACTGTCTGGCATGTAGCAGAGGCTTGATTCATGTTTGATGGATGAATGAATCAATCATTTTCCTTTCTTCTCTATTTCCTACGCATAACATCTTGGCTATGAGGAACCAGATGTACTTCATATATGATGGCACTTCAGCTGTCTTAACTGTCATCATATATGAAGTACACTCAGTTCTGAGGAATACCCAGGATTCTTAGAGGTGTCAGGGGTCCTTGAAAAATATAAACTGTGTCATTTACAGAAATGCAGCAAACACATCCAATTCAGAACTGTAGCAAACACATCTAACATCTAACAAATACTGGGTTTTTTAAAAAAAATTTTAATTTGTTATTTGTAATAGGCATTTTATTTATTTTCAGGAGTCTTTATTTATGCTGAAGCATGCTTCTTTACATAATTTATTTTTATATAAATCATTCACATCAAACTCTATTCAGGCTTCTATTACATTATACTTCAATATATATAAGACAGATTTAGATGAAATATAGCTAATGGTTCCAAAATAGTTACTGTAGACATGCTATATATTTTAAACTTAATTTAATTTCCTTCTTATGTACCAGAGGAGAAAAAAGTATGAGTTTTTTTTCCACGCATCTCTCTTTCCTCATTATCAAAGTATTCATACTGAATTATTTTTAAAAGGCAGCATTTAGTATTCAATCAAATAATGAGAATGTGTTCCTTCCCAGTGGTTTAATAATAATTCTTGCATCACCAACCCTGAATATTCATGTTATGGAAATGTGCCCTACTTCTATATATTTCATCACTGTCAGCTGGTGCCACAGCAGAACACAGGGACAGTCAGTCTTAATACAGTCAAGATTTCAACAATTACCAAAGTGTCTTCTCTGACTTACCATCAATACTTCAACTTTTGAGGAATATAATACTGAGACACCGGAGCCTGACCAACAAATACTCTGCCATTCTTTGGAAAACAGACTCCTAGCTGCATAAAATTGTGATGTCATTTGACTGAAGTCCTGCTTTGGCTCTATCTGCATGACATAAAGACAACCGATCTCTTCAGGGGAGAAGTAAATCAATCAAGCCAATTTTTTTTTTTTTTTTTTTTTTTTGGTCTTTGGGTAAATCATCTTACAGAATATATTATTTCTCTTCATTTTGCTGTTAGAACACAGCTTGTCAGTGGTCTGATATTCATCATCCTCATTTCTCAAAACATGTATTAATCATGCTTTCACCTTGATTTTCTACTACTGGTGTGACCTTGGTCTAGTCAGTCCCTCTAGGAGTCAGTTTCCTCATCTGCAAAATATGGAAGTGGGATTAGGTGGGGGTCAATGAACTTTTTCTGCCGAGGGTGAGATAATAAGTATTTTAGGCTTTGCATGATATATAATCTCTGTCCCAACTACTCAGTTCTGCCACTTTAATGTACAAGCACCCACAGATAATATGTAAATAAAAGAGCATTTCTGTGTTTTAATGTAATATTATTTTACAAAAGCAGGCGGGTGGCAAGACAGATTTGGCTGTGTGCAGTAGCCTGCTAACCTCACTCAAGTCTTTTTCAAGTCTGTGATTCCATGAGATAGATACATAAAAAGCACCAAAAGATCGCAAGGTAGAATAAACCTACCAAGTCCTTCAGGCACAGAAATTTCCAATTACAGAATAATTCCTCTAAAAATGTCAACTAGGCCTAAGTGAACCCAGCTGGTTAACAGATTAACAAAGTTCATTCAACTCTTGTCAGTCAGGGTCCATTTTATGAGTGGCCCTAGCATACACAGATGCCATAAAATCAAGGCCAAGTCTCCAAGCTGTTTGTGTATGAGAAGAGAATATGCACATCAGCTTGTAAGAATAATAGGATTTCACTCCAGGTTTTTATTACCTTGGCATTGAAGAAACTAATCTGCATTAAAAACAACATATTAGGTCACACTGTAGTTTCAAGCTTGCATCTCTGGGTAAAGCACCTATTTTATTTAGTAGCTCAGATGGTGAAAACCCTGAAAGGGAAGGTCATGTGTTAATCCTTTTAGAAGGTCTGTGAGTGTCTACAGTTTCATTCTATTCTGCTACTATGAACTGAAGCACGCACCCAAAAACACATGCCATAGCCAGAGAATGCTAACCTGTGGAGGCTGAGTAGATAACTGGTGCCGAAAGATGATTCTGTTATATTCAAAACAAGTTTGGAATATTTATGGGGTATAACAATTGCCCAAAAAACATATCCACAGTGACAAAGAATCCCAGGATTTAAAAAAAAGAATGGCAGTCTGGTTTATAGCAGGGTTTCTCAACCTCAGCACCATTGATATTTGTACTGGATAATTTTTTGAAGTGGAGGACTTCTATACACTGTAGAATATTTAGCAGCATCACTGGCCTATACCTACTAGATCAGGGGTCCCCAGCCATTTTGGCACCAGGGACCAGTTTTGTGGAAGACAATTTTTCCAAGGACAGGGGTGGAGGATGGTTTCAGGATGAAACTGTTCCTTTTCAGATCAGACGTTAGTTAGATTCTCATAAGGAGCATGCAACCTACACCCCTCACATACACAGTTCACAATAGGGTTCACAATCAGCCGCTGCTGATCCGCAGGAGGCGGGGCTCAGGCGGTAGTGCTCACTCTTCAGTCGCTCACCTCCTGCTGTATGGCCCAGGTCCTAACGGGCCATAGACCAGTATCAGTCCATGGCCTGGGGGTTGGGGATCCTTGCACTAGATGAAGTAACAGTAACTCCCATTCCCCCTTCCCCTGTCATGATGAATGAAAATGTCTCCAGACATTACCAGGTGTCCTGGGTTAAGGGAAGGGGAGGGCAAAATTACAGCTAGTTGACAACTTCAAAAGTATAGAAAGTTTAGATATTTAATTGGTCACAAATCATCATCCATACCTCAGAAGTCAAATACTACTCCACACCAAACCTGATATTCACAAACGTGTTATAACAATGACTTCCCAGGTCCCTTCCAACTTCCAACTAATTCCAACTAATCACAAAACAATAAGAAGAAAAGTAGAGGGGGTATTGTCTGGGGAAATACATTGCTGTCTAAGTCCTTTGTCCTAAACTGTTTCTAACTTTTGTTTAATAGCAATGTTCTGATTTCTAAATTATACACATAGGAGAATCAGACAAGACTCACTATGTCCAACTTCGCTCCTAAATTATTGTTCATTATTGCTTGCCCCAGTTTCTAGTGAAAAGATCACAGAGGCTTAGGCCATAGCTCAATGTCCTAAAACTCAGTCAACCTATGCGAACTTGAGCTGTTGAGTTCCTGATCTCAAACTGTTGTTCCAGGACCTCGGTCTCTTAATCTACCATACCTAAACCTCTTCCTGCCTTTCCCAGTTTTCTGAGGGAGTAATGTCTGTACTGCAGACCTACTGCTGGGTCCCTACTACCTGCTGTACACTTTCCAGTAAACCATATTCTACTCGTTGAGACTTCACTGGGTCACTTCCTTCCTGCTGATATTTTTCCCCAACTGCTCACATATCTGTGTTCCAATTATCCCTCTTCTGTGGGGGTCTCATTGTTGGGTTCTGGGCATAAAATCAATCTCCTACTTATTCATTTTAAAGAAATAGTGATCATAGAAGAAAAAGGAGAGAAGCAACTATGTGGTTACTTCAAAGGCATCCCATCTTGAAAAGCTTCCTAGTATAACCTGACAACCAGAACTCTGATTATTAAAAGAAAAATCATCACAGGATATGCTGTTATGCTATGTTACTATCATATAAGGCTTTTCGACATTCTGAGTCATGCAGAAATTTCTACTGTTCTCTGAAATTTTAGACAGAGAGAGCAAAACCAGAAAGATGTCATTCAGGTGATATGACCCATGGAATGGTTCTTATCTGCAAGTTAAAAAAAAAAAATCAACATAGTAAGTTGAAACTAAACATGAGATTAATTTTAAATCTTATGCAACATCATGTTTGACTTCAGCTGGGGGAAATAATGTTAAATCGTGTTGAATTACAAATATAGGTATGTATATTCTTATACTCTTCTTTCCGTATCCCAAGGAGAGTTTGTCTATGCATAAAGGTGGCTAGGAAAAGTTTATTTAAACACAAAGATAGTTTTTATTTCATCTCTGAGGTCAGGTCGAGAAGAAATTCTGTTTGTTTGACTTATGCTGCATATAATGAGCACCAATGAAAAATACTTGAATTATAAACACACCAAACTGTGCACCCTTAACCATGAGACATGCAGGAACTTCAAAGGCTGGCAGAGAGAAGAGCCTGGGCCAGCATCCTGGGTGGCGCTCAGGGAATTAGGGTTGGGGCAGACACAGAGGTAGCTCAACTAGCAGAAAGTACAGAGCAGGAGAGGTTAGCTGCTGTACAAATTAAAATGGCAAAAAGGCCTTCCCCGGTGCTCAGAGTGGGGTTGCTTCCATAGAGGCCTATAGAGTAGAGCTCAGCAGCAGGCGGAAACCACAGTAATGCCACGGTTCAAGGAGGGTCCATCTGATTGGAAGCACATCTCAAGCCAACAATTCAAAGGGCATAGATAGCGAAAGGGACAAGAAGTGTGGGGTTGAGAAGTTCTATTAAATAGAATGACTGTCAGGTCTCTGTTGAACACACTGGGTTTCAGTTCAAAGCTTGATTCCCAGATGGGAACATAAGTACAAATCAGGAAGAAGGCCAGACATCTAAGAAGTCAGTTTCCAGAATCCACTCACTGGAAAGGATAAGATTCTAATATTCCTAAGCCTTGCTCATGCATTCATTCAGTCCTTTGTTCAACAAATGCATACTAAACACCTACCAAGCATTGCTAGACACTGTTCTTGGCCCTGCAGAGTCAATGGGGAAAAATAAACATAGCCCTGGTTCTTATAAAGAGCTTTGCTGGAATTGCTTTGGGGCTTAGATTACAAAACATCAAGTCAGGGCTAATAGACACTACCAGTGCTAGCAAGATCAAACTGCCTGTGCCCCTGAAAACTTCTGCTCCATCCCAAAGGTAGCCAGATGGGTAACAAGAAAAGAATACAGCAGATGTGCATTCCACCCACATCCACTATGAGGAATTTAGTTCTACCACCTTATAAGCATCGCTAAATAATAAATGGAGGCCATGATGATGATGAGCAGTAGTAATAGTTATTTAATTGTTTTAGGATCCAGCCAAGAGCCAGAAATCATACAGGTTAAACAGAAAGAAATTAATATAAATAATTGTTAATTTTGGCCGGGCGCAGTGGCTCACGGCTGTAATCCCAGCACTTTGGGAGGCCAAGGCGGGCAGATCACGAGGTCAGGATATGGAGACCATCCTGGACAACATGGTGAAACCTCGTCTCTACTAAAAATACAAAAATTAGCTGGACGTGATGTCATGTGCTTATAATCCCAGCTCTTAGGGAGGCTGAAGCAGGAGAATGGCTTCAACTCAGGAGGCGGAGGTTGCAGTGAACCAAGACCACACCACTGCACTCCAGCCTGGATACAGAGCGAGACTCTGTCTCAAAAAAAAAAAAAAATTGTTAATTTTGTAAAAGTGGTTAATTAAGTACTGAAATGGCAAAAAGAGAACTCTAAGGTATCATAGAGGTAGCAACCATTCCTAGAATTGAAGGAACAAAGTGAAGATATTAGAATTATCAGCAGTTAGAAGCCTGGAGCACAGGCCCCACAGACTCCTGAGGAGAATCTGATGGTGCTGAGTCCCTGAGCTTAGCGGGAGGAGGCATCCCATGGTTCTGGGTCCCAGATCTCTGAAGAAGGGGAGCCAGTGACTGGTGCTGACTCTGTCAGTGTCAGGGAAACTACACACTGGACTCCTCTGCTGCTATTGGAACAAACTGCTGCTGCAGGACTGAAGAGATATTGCTGGGTGATGCTCATGGGAAAAGAAAGCCAGCAGAAAGCAAACAGGAAGAAAAACAAAAACAACAGCAAAAAATAAAGAACCTCCTCCTGCTTGCAATTTCCTCTAGTATCCCCAACTGACAGGGTTTAACCGACCAAAGAAGCAGAAACATGGTTTGCAGATGCCCACAGCCCTTGTATCAAAAAGCAAAATGTAAACAGTTGGGTTTGAAGCTGAGAGATGTTAGTTTAATAACCAACCCAGTAATCAAAGGCAAATTCTGTACCTCCCTGAGACATAGTTTATAAAATAAGGACAATAATGCCTAACATAAAAAGTCATTTTAAGAATTAGACAAAATGTGCATAAAGCACTTAACATAGTTCTTGACAAATAAAAGGCATTATTTCACAACAATTAATCATTTCCACTCCTGCCTTCTCGTTCCAAGTACATCTGCTACCTCAGTACCTTTCTTAAACAACCACTTCATAGAACTCCACATGTGGCCTAATCTATTGCCAGGATGTATCTCAGTAGGAAAAAGCTATTTGTAAGGGCTTAGCCAACACGAAGTTCTTCCAGGTTGGAGACTATAGATCTTTTATTTTAACTTCCTTTCCTTTCTGTCATCCTGAAAATATGGACAAAAACTTTCACCCAGATTCTCCCTTGCCCTTGCTACTATCAACCCAAGAGGCCAGCTCTTCCGGTCCATGAAGACATTTAAGTTCCTTCTCTCTTGCCCATGAAAATTTCTAGCAAGATTTCAAACTTGATCCAACATCCCTCACCCTAAAGAATAGTCTTTGATACCTTGTGGCCTGGGAAGATCACATGCCCAAAATGTGAACATAGGAACCCACACCATTTTTCTGATGTTCACAATCTGGCAGCCATTTCTCCTCAGCATCGTTTGAGACAGCAGAGACCTTAGTTTTAGGAAAGAGAAATATTGAGAGTAGAGCAGCATCAGGTGCTGTGTGCCACATTTTAGAGGCAAGAGCTACCATGCCCATGAATGGTCCATAAAAACCAACTCCTGCAAAAAAGCAAATGTAGTTCTTCTATCACACCTGAAATTATGTGTTCCTAATAACTTACTCCTTTCCTGATCGATGGCTCATTGGTTTTATCTTTATTAATTATAAGACCTTGGAAAATTTTTTTAACCTCTAAGCTTTGTTTGATTCCTTGTGAAATGGCATTCCTAAAACTATCCCACAAATTTGTTATAGGGGTTAGATAAAAGAACATATGCTCAGAGGAAGAGGGAAATGGAGAGTTATTTAATGAATACAGACTTTCAGTTTTGCATGACAAAATAGTTTGGGAGCTCTGTTATACAACAACATGAATATACTCAACATTACTGAACTATACTCTCAAAAATTACTAAAATAATAAATTTTGTGTTTTGTGTCTTTTAAGCACATTTTTAAAAATGTTTATTGAATGAATGAATAAAAGCTAGCATTATGTATGCACACATATACACACACACACACATATACACACAGACACAAGAATATATGTTCATCACTCAACACAATGCCTGACACATCATAAGATTCAAATACCTATGAGGTTCTGTCTTTTTCCCTTTGATGTCTCCCAACAATTTCTTCTCTTCAGCCTCACCTGTATGAATTTTTAATTTCTCTTCTTCTGAACACGGTGGGGATTTAATCACATTCTGTTTAGTACTACTCCTCAATGGTTCTGTTTGAGTATATTTTATCTTGCCAAATAGATTTTCAGCTCCTGTCAAGAAGGCACCTTATCTTATATCTCTTTTATGTTCCCCTTCATGTCCAGTGCAATCTTTGCATTAACTGTTGGCTGGGATTCTGCTCCAGATGAGATGAACTCTCTGAGAGTCATAGCATTCCAGTCGCCACTGCCTGTTCTTGGGCCCCACCCATCATTATAAATCAACATTTATTGATTGATTAGTTCATGCAGAGATCTCAGTTAAGAAGAGGGGATAATGTATAGGAAGGCAGGAAGAGGATTTAAAAATATATAAAACATAGTTATTGTCCTCAAAATGCTTACAATCTGTTTGCACAGAAAAAGTAAACAAAGAAGTTGGTTAAACTACAAGGAAAGAAATCTCTAAGTGTTTGCTAGGTGTTACAGACAATGTAGGAGGTCAGGAATATATGGATACTTCCAGAGAAATTCAGCAAGACATTATCTTTAGATAAACACAAGCACTAGATGATATTTTCTTCAGAGTTAATATGATTCTTCAAGGGAAAATTGCATCTGCCAGCTAACTCTAACTTTGCAATAAAATTATTAAATATTTTTTCAGGAAAATAACAACAACGTTTTAGGCACTGCAATAAACTCTATGTGTAATACTATCCCTAATCCTAATAAAAAGGAATTATCCCTATTTATAAAGAAACTGTCTCCAAGAAGCTAAGTTACTTGCTTGCAGATGCAAAGCTAGTAAATATTCAATTTGAACACAGAACTCTCTGACTCCAAAGCATAGATTCTTCCTACTATACAACTCATTCATTCATCAAACTTTTTTTTGTTTGTTGGTTTGTTTTGTTTTGTTTGTTTGTTTGTTTTTGAGATGGAATCTCGCTCTGTCGCCCAGGCTGGAGTGCAGTGGCGCAATCTTAGCTCACTGTAAGCTCCGCCTCCCAGATTTACACCATTCTCCTGCCTCAGCTTCCAGAGTAGCTGGGATAACAGGTGCCCACCACCACGCTCGGCTAATTTTTGTGTGTGTGTGTGTGTGTATTTTTAGTGGAGACGGGGTTTCACCGTGTTAGCCAGGATGGTCTCGATCTCCTGACCTCGTGATCTACCCACCTCAGCCTCCCAAAGTGCTGGGATTACAGGCGTGAGCCACCATGCCCAGCCTCATTCATAAAATATTTATTGAGCATTTACTATGAGCATGTATTGTGCTGAAGATATAAAACATCATAAACCATGATTTTTTTTTCTTTCATGTGGCTCACAGTCCAATAAGAAGGCAGTTCCATAAAGACAATTCCAATAAAATTTGGTGAGTCCAAGAATCAAGATCTGCAAGAGAAATTATGTAGCAAATAAGAGGGGAATCTAATCCATCCTGGGAAATCCTGAAAGGTTGCTTGTAGCAGTGAAATTCTTTGTAAAGTCTTAATGAATAAAATAAACAATAACAGCTAATGTGTGTGATGGATAATTTTAGGTGTCAACTTGTCTGCATTAAGGGATACCTAGATAGCTGTTCACGCATAATTTCTGGGTGTGTCTGTGAACGTGTTTTGGGCAGAGATTGGCACGTGAGTCGATGGATGAGTGGGGGACATCTCCCCTCAATGTAACTGGGCTCCATCCAATCAGACAATCAGATGTGGGGCTAGATGGAACAGAAAGGCAAATTTGCACTTTCTCTCTCCTGAAGCTGGGACACACTTCTCCTATGATTAAACATCAGAACTCCAGGCCTTTGGACTCTGAAACTTGCACCAGTGGCTTCCTTGGTTCTCAGACCTTTGGCTTCCCTGGTTCTGAGGCTTCAGACTGGAACTGAGCCAAGCTACCAGCATCCCTGGATCTTTAGATGATAGCTGACCTGTGGTGGCACTTCTCGGTCTCCATAATCATGTGAGCCAATTCCCCTAATAAATCCTCTATCTATCTATCTATCTATCTATCTATCTATCTATCTATTCATCCTATTGGTTCTGTCTTGCTGGAGAACTCTGACTAATGCAATATGCATACTCACTAAGCAGAGAGATTATTATCCCTGACTTACAAATGGGAAAAGTGAGACACAAAGAAGTGAGCAACTTGCCCAAGTTTAAATAGCTTGTAAGTAAGTGGTAAAGCCAGGTTATGATGAGCATGTTCTCTCTCAGTTTCTGTCCATGCATAGGAATTTGCCAGAAAAAAAACTGGACTGAAGAGGGGCATTTTTTTTGCAAGAGGAAAATTCAGAACAAGGCACAATAAACTGCACTATATGAGACCACACAAGATGTCTGCTATGGCTGAAGCAGAAAATAACAGGAGATGAAAAGGCACAAATAAGGGCCAGATCGTGAAAGGTCTTATGTGCTATGCTAAACATGTTAGAACTTATCCCATAAACTGTAGAGGAACACCTTCAGATATGCACATCAAACAATGATTATGCCACCTACGTGGAGGGTGAATGTGAGGGTTAATCCTAGAGAGAACAGAGCCCATCTGAAGGCCATTTTAATAGTGCAGCACACAGAAAATGAGAACGTGAATTCAGGTAGAGAGAGAGCAAGATGGAGAGCTTGGATACAACACATGTTTAAATAGCAAAATAGGCAGAACTTGATGATGAACTGGATGTGCCTACTTCCCTGCCCATCAGACTTTCCTGTTTTCAATAATTTGTTCAGGAAAAGAAAAACATAAATACATGTGTTTGTCATTTCAGAAGTGGCTAGGCATGGTGCTAGACATGAAAGCATTATGAAAGAATGACACACTTCCCATCCTAGAAGGGCCTACTGTCTGGAGTGGTGGTGAATAAGGACAAGCACAATACAGGGTTTTCTGGTTGTGATAGAAACAGGTCCAACATGCACAGGGGGTTCAAGGCAGGAGTGGTTAGCTCTAATCAGGAAGATAAGAGAAGGGTGCGGGGAGCGGATGATCCAAATTAAATCTGAAGAAATGTGCAGGTGCTTTCCAGTGGATCATGAATTACTTGAGCTGGATGTTTCTCCAGTGTAGAGTAACAGGAATACAGCAGAGCAAATAGTTTCGGTGAATTATGCAGAGGAGGTAAGAGGGGCAGGATAAATGTGAAGAAGTCTGAAAGTATCCAAAGTAGAACAGAAATTTGTTAGCTGTTAGTTCCTCTATTAAAAGACCTAAGCACAAGAGGGAAATTGAGGTCATGGAAGGATGAAGGTGGGAGACAAGATAGTGATCTGCTATCAAACTACCAGAAGCGCTGGAGTTCCACAGCACTGTCTGTGGCCAAGCCGTAACACTCCATCTAGCCCCGCCTTGAGGTCCAGAGTTGATGCTCAGTATGCTTGGAGAAGTGGCTTTCTTATCATTGTAGGATGTCATCTTGAAATTCACAGTTAGGAAATTCACAGTTAGGATGACTTGAAATTTCAAGTCATCTTGAAATTCATTGTAGGATGTCATCTTGAAATTCACAGTTACGCATCAGGCAGTCCCTACTCCTTTTCTAAAGGATTTTAAATTACCGCATAATAAGTTATGTTTGGAAGCCTCACTGCTTCAGTCACAAATATTGATCTGTGTGTGCAAAAGTGCCTTTTTTGGATAGATGTGTTTACACAGACATTATTTTCTCTAAATGCAATGCCCAGTGCCAAAAGAACAAGATTATTGATGAATATAAACTCTCAGACTTGAAAAAGAACACCTTTGTTTAACCTGTTTAATATACAGCATCTAGGCAAACAATTTCTAAATCTCAGGCATCTTTCTGGAAATGGCTGTTTATCACCTCTAAATTCAAATTCCTGCGGCTATCTCTAAAAATCAAATAAGAAAAAGGGAAATTCGTTTATGGAAATTGATCATAGACTTGCTATATGGTCGAGTCAATACTATAGCATAGGCTGAAAACCTACCTCTTTGATTTTGAATAATCCCCATATTCTTTTTGGGGAGACTTAAAATTATTTTTTCTTAAGAAAAATAAAGAAATTTGTTTAGTGAAAAAAAAGTTTAATAAAGTCCTTTTAATTATATGTATACATTAACCGTGAAATTGTGCAGAATAATTATTGTGACATTTATCCATTGATCATAATGAAACTTATAGTAAGAATGATTAGAACATAAACAAGTCAGAGAAAATATGAAGGGAAGTGTCATTTGGGGCAGTTCTAGCAAGATTTAGTAAAGATTGAGCCTCCCATGTTAAAAATCCATTATTTTATTTTCTATAAAATATATTATTTTGTTCTCCTTATGTGAAGGTGGCAACTTGGAATTGGGAATCAAAAATTCTTTATCTCTCACAATCAGCCATGCCCAGTTCAATCCAGAAATATCAAAATCTCTGATCACACGCCAAACTAAAGATAAATGGTAATAGAACTTTTAGATATTCAACACCTGCAATAAAATAAACTGGAGTTATGACACCAGAAAACAGTAGGTGAAGGGCTAAGGTGAGTCCTGCCTTTTCACATATGACAGCATGTTTATTCATCCCACTGTACCTGTCCAGTTGTCCAACAATACCTTTGTTTGTCATCATTCCACCTCCAATGAGTTTCCGAGGCCTAACATTGACCTAACATTCTTGCTAAAGTCCTCTCAAATCTGCTCACTTTCCACCATCCTCATTGTCTCTACCCTAATCTGGGTGCTCATGACCTCTTCCTTGTCTCTTCGCTGGTCCTGATGCCTCTCCTTGTGGTCCCTCCAATTGCTGTTCATATTGCTCTCCAAATGCAAATCTGGTCAAAGTACTCTACTGCTGAAGACAGTTCAATGGCTCCTTGTGTTCTCCAGATAAAGTCTTACATGCTCAAAATATAATATTTTTGTAATCAGACGCGTGCTTACCTCCTAATTCCCTTCTCCTTACTGACTCATGAAAATAGCCTGTGTTTTAGCTATCATGAACTACAGACAGGCTCTCTTTCTCTGAGGCCTTTCCATCCATTGCCCCTTCTTACTAAGAAACCATCCCCATCATATTTCTGCCATTAATATGGCTAATCCTTACTTAACTTACAGGTTTCCTCTCAGATAGTAACTCTTCCAGGATGCCTTCTACTCTACCTGACTTGATATGTCCATAGGAATTGATTATCATCAATTTGGTGTTCCCTTTTAGTTTCCCTAACACATCAGTAAGTATTTTTTGAAAAAATGAGAAAATCCATATCATTTTATTTCATGACTAGCTTGGATGTAGCACTTGTGTGAAAAGATACAAGATAGTAACAACAAATTAAGCCACTCAGCTTTGCATCCCACATTCCAATGCCTGGAAACACATCCACCCAGGCCATGTTAACTCTATACAATCAAGGGTTGACAGGGGCCCTGATATCACTAAAACCAAGTCCCGTAAGTATAAAAATGGCTTTATATCTTCCAGAAAGCCAAGGGCTTGAGCTTGCCAAAAGATCTCTCTAGTTTGATAATATAAATATTAACCTTTATTGTTGCAGGGTCATCCCAGTGACATGTAATTGTCAGAAAGGTAATCAACCGCTTCTTTCTCGCAGTGCTTAGTAGCCACCTAGTTAACAGAGAGTAGAGCATCACACAGCTCTAACGTGCTTCTTGTCTCTAAATCTAAACAAGCATGATAACCAGAAGCAAATTCAATCAAAAGAAGCATTACTGCTTTCTCAAATGACTAATACAAAACCAGCTATTTAACAACAACAAAAAAATACTTTTAGAACCCATTTAAGGTAACTCAAAACCTTAAATGGGTTCTAAAGTAATTTTTGTTAAATAAATTTTTTTAATGAACTGGACACTTCATAATATTAAAGCTTACTGTTCTATAAGCCAGTTGGCATCAAGATAAACTATACCTGTCCAATTTAGAAGACTCATTTAAATAAAACATCTAAGGTTCAACTCTCAAACACAGTATCTAAGCTATGGTTTTGAGTGTGACATGTGGGAAAAGAGGTAAAGTATTACTAGTCTCTGCTTGCCGCCTTGATGGTATAGAGGTAACAAGTATGGTAAGCATAGTTTTAATTAGCCTTTCCAGAGGAAGCCACCATGCACAAGGATTTTTGTTAATCCTCTGCCAGCCTGCTATTCTATGCCATATATAGTAGACTGCAGAAAGCTGAGCTACCTTACCAAGCGTGGTTGGAACTATGATGATCCACCCAGGTTCCTCCCCAGGGTTAAAGCATACTGCCCCCAGCTTTGAGGAATACCATCTGGTAAAAGCATACAGTTGTAACCCTGACAGAGAAATGCTCTTGGCCACAAGCAACTACCTCACCAAGTACTTCTCAGGGGAGAGCCACAGTCAGTGACCAACCCATGCTAAGGAATAAAGTCCCCTTTGCTTCAATTTGGAACAATTCTTAAGAGACATCTCATTTCCAGAGCTCCCTGTAAGCTCCCCGGAGGCCTCAGTTACATTGTGGATCAGCTTCCCCCTCTACCCTATTTTCCTTTTCTCATTTCCTCACAGGTGCATTTCTGGAGAGCACATCTCAAAAAATCTTTACATATAACTCTTCATCTCAGAATTCTACTTTCAACCAACCTAATATAAAACCCACTTCTATAATTATGTAAGGCAAACACGGTAGCATATAGTAGTTTCACTGATTTTATCAGCAGCTGGTCCTAATATCAGTCTTGGTCTTCCATTAGAAATGCGAACCTATTCACTGTGACAGAGACAAGATCTAGAATTTAATCAACACTAAATGGCTCCAGTTCCATTTAACTGCAACAAAATTTAGAAGCCAACTCATTGGTATTAAAATTTATCTAATTTTATCATTACCCAATTATAAAAGGGATAAGAGTCCAGAAGAAATTCTCATTGAAAGAACACAAAAAGAAAAGGATAATAAAAATGATTTATCCATAATAGATTACTGTGTTTTCATAGATAATGGGAAATGTATTTTTTTCAACTTATAAATACCCAGTTGTGCCTTTTCTAACCAAAATAAAAAGAATGGTTACAATAACATCTATTTTTCATGTTCTCAATTAATCTTTTAAAATCTGCTTTGAAAGTTAATGAAAGGTTGCCAAGGAATCAACCAATTCTTTTATTTCATCCACTTCTTGATCCACAGGGTATAAAAGGATTCTAGATTTGGAGGCTTTGTCTTTTTGATTTTGAGTAGTTTTGTTGTTTTAGTAGCACCACTTTGAAGAGTAGAAACTAAATACGCTGGTCCACCTGACTGTGGTCTCATTTTTCTAAGCTGATGAAAACCTAAGCTTCTTTTCTAGAACATTTGGACACAAAACAAACTAAATAGAAAGGGGACCTCAGAGAAAAAATGGTGATGTGCCTCTCTTTCAAGACAATATAATTTTTAAATACACATAGATGTTGTCATACAGAAAAAAGCAGTATTGCCCACAAAATTAAATCTTGTTTTTGTTTGTTTGTTTTAAGTAGAAATTCTATCAAGTACAAATAAAGCACTAACTTGACCACGGTTTCTTACAACCAAATGCCAGGGCCTTACTCTTCTTGGGGAAAGGGGTAGATGCAAATGGGGGCAGAGACCCATTCTTTTATGTTTTCTGGGAGCGTGGGACTCTACTAGTCCTGAATTTGAAGTTAGCTCCAAAGGCAGCCAAACCTTGAACTCTAGCTGGGTCTGAGTTTGCTGTGTTAAATCTGCTTGGGACAAGCTTCCAGGCGATGGAGAATCCACCAGACCTTGTATCCTTAGCTTCCTAAGTGCACTGGTAGTTCCAGGCCCAGACACTGCACACAGGATTCACCACCCATGTAGCTGTGGCTTGCCACCTCCTTCCAAAGCTCTTGGAAAGCCCAATGTGGCCAGGCAGAAGGGCATGGGAGGGTTCCTGGTCCCCATTACAACCCATAGGGCTCTAATAGGTGGCAGCTCCAGGCCAGAGACACTTTCTGAAAGGGTACTGATGGGAAAGTACCTGGACCTCATGCAGCACTTCCCTCTACTAGGTGCTGCCAACCCTGGGTTTGAGTCAGGTCTGAGGCATGGTGAGGCATCTGATGTCTTAGAGAAGTAGAGCCAACTTTGAAAACTGACCTGGAAAGTTACCATTATTAAAGGTTTGATTTCATTCACCATGACCTTGTCCAGGGTGATGACATGTGATCCGTGCATTCACATGGGGCCCTGCACTTAGAAGACTAACAGGTCCAGTTTAATGCTCTTCTATCTAGAAATCCTTACTTTTGACCAAGAGGCCCCACATTTTCATTTTGTATTGGGCCTAGAAAATGTACCCAGTTCTGGCCTGTCCTTTATTAAGGCCACATTTAGACAAAATAATTGCCAACTTAACAGGAGGACTGAATCAGCCATTCACCACTGTGCAGGTGTCTATGTGTGGGGCGTGTGTGTGTGTGTGTGTCTGTGTGTGTGTGTTTACAAAAACTGAAAAAATGTTTTGGGGCTTTTTGTCTTTTTTTGTTTGTTTTTCATTTTGTTTTGTTTTTGAGACAGAATCTCACTCTGTCGCCCAGGCTGGAGTGCAGTGGCGTGACCGAGGCGCCCTACAAGCTCCACCTCCCAGGTTCATGCCATTCTCCTGCCTCAGCCTCCCGAGTAGCTGGGACTACAGGCATCCGCCACCATGCCCAGCTAATTTTTTGTATTTTTAGTAGAGACGGGGTTTCACCATGTTAGCCAGGATGGTCTCAATCTCCTGACCTCGTGATACACTCACCTTAGTCTCCCAAAGTGCTGGGATTACAGGCATGAGCCATCGCGCCCAGCCTTTTGTTGTTTAAGCAGAGAGTTGCTTTAAAACTTATAAAATAATTCATCAAGATATTAAAGGATAGGAAATGTTAACACAAACATTCAATGTCTAACATTCACTTGAGATCAACCAGAAAAAAAAAGAGGACTATCTTTGAATATATAGTCTAAATCAGGAGAAAATGTTACATATTTAAAGAAAATCTATAAAACACACATTGTTATAAGAACACTTGTCTCTCACTAGACAATGTAGGCCAGCACCCCACTTCAATCCGGAAAATAGTTGCACTTTTACTTCCTAACATTGCTCATGCCATATAACACTTCTCATTACCATAAGACAAACTATGCAGGCTCCATACTAGTGAGGAAAAGTGGCTAAGGCTGAAAACTTTCGAGATTTTGGAAGAACACTTGTATGGGGAGACCTAAGGCCTAATTCTAGTGCTACAATTGTGTAACTGAGGGCTTGACAAGATCCCAGCAGATAGTAGTTTCTTATGGAAGCACCAAGACTGTGACTAGAATATCCTATTTTAATCCCAACTGAAAGCAAAAGAAATGTTTGACACTTGGGGATAAAAGAAAATGATTGAGAAGAGTCAACATAGCCCTCCTCCCACTGTTGTGCTACAACAAGGGAGAAACACAATAGCCTGCTCGCTTCTGAACTTTACTAGTCATTGCAATCTCTCTTGTCTACTGATTATTGTTTCATTTACAAATGAGAAACATTTTATATAATCCAGTACTGGTCACATATTTAATCTTTAACTTTGTTTTTCTTTTTCACGTTTTTGCTTCCCTGAATAGCTGAGCATCTAGAGAATGTGATAGGCAGTGTCAACGTGCTTTCAGATCTTTACACTATACATATTTTGGTACCCACATGCTAAAAAGTCAAATATACTTTGATTTTCAATGCTTAAGGGATTTACTCACTCAAAAATTAAATTAAAATAGCTCATCTCCCAGAAAATCAGAACTTGTTTAGAATAGGAAGAAATAGGAAAACCTACTTTGGCCTAAAATTGAACCATCCAGAAATGTATGCTACAATGACTTTATATACACAAGACTGTTGAGATCATTCTGACTCATGGCAAAAAAAGCATTTTGTAGGTGTTCCATTAGAAATCCACTTTCAGGACGTATCACATTCAAAAGCTTGATCAACCTTATATCTTGATCCTCAGATATAAACCTTCGTTGGTATAAATAAAATATACAGAACCCATTTTTCATCTGTTCACTGTAGCCTACATGATATCTTATGAAATTAGTATCAATTACACAGGCTGATACTAAAATATTAACAATATTAAGAATCTATCATATATATGTAGGTGTATATAAATGTTAACAAAATATTAACCGAAGTTTTCAGAAATAGAAAAAAGTCTGTTTTTCTCCTAGTTTCAAATAAAGAAATATAGAAATTCTTAAATACTAAAAATAAAGACTTTGGAAAGATAAATAACAGTGTCTCAGAGACTCTTAAAACAGGCCCTTGTAATAAGTACCAGACAACTAGCACAGGACTTGCGGGTGGGTGGGAGGAGGAGATAAAGAGAATCAGAGAATGCCAGGTTCACAAGGAATCTTCAAGGACATGTAATACGACTATCTTTTTGAAGTCTGAATCCTTTCTACAACATCCTAGCCAAGTGTTCATTAAGCCACCCTTCTGACTGATCAAGAATTCACTGCTCACTGAGGCAGCCAATTCCCTCTTAGAACATTAGAAGAGCTTTTTTTTTCTATCAAGCTAAAAACATGCCCATTACCTTCTCCCATTGGCCATCTAGAACAGGTCCAATTTCTTTCTTTTATGGCCTTTCCTATGGGATAAGCCACTGAAAATGGCAGACATTCTCATTGAGTCTTATCATTTACATCCCATGGTTTTTCAACTATGTTCTTCAACTAATGAGTTTAATCTCATCACTATACTGTTAATATCCAGTTTGTTAATGTTTCTATTAAAATAGGAACTCATAAGAGAACAGCAAACTGCTGGGCATAGCCCACACTGGAAATAGCAAAGCAAAGCTTCCCTCCCTCTTCCAGATAATTCACGTCAATTCCTGCAGCCGAAGATCATAGTCACTGTTTTGGTGGCTATGTCATACATGTTGATGCAAACTGAGCTTTATGTTGGCTAAAATCTTAAAACCTCAAAGTCTTAATTTTTAACTTATTCAATAAGTATTTGTGGATTGTCACTATATGGGTATTATAATACTAAGAAGATTATGAGAAATCAGTGTGATATAACCAAAAGGGGTAGGATTCTGGGTCCAAGCCCCACTTTATCCAGCTATATCTATGTATGAAGAACACTTGTTAGAGCTACTTAATTTTCATAATAGGATAATTATCTCACTACTTTCATAATAGGATAACTATCTCTCTGTTCCAAAGCATATGGATGGGCCCTCAGCCAGCCATTTAGAATACTAGCACTCCAGGATATCCAGTTCTCTTCCAAATACCTACAGAGAGAAGAAATGTTCAGGGAAGATAGGTCCAAGACCTTACAAATTCAATCTTTGGTTAATGTTGTCACCAGAAATGTACATATTGGGAACCCACAACACAACACCTTTCTGATCAATTTTATTGAGTCACATTTACTACTTTGTCCTAATCTTTGACAGAGGTTGTTATGAGAAATAACCACATAAAATTCATATCCACATTGTTATTTTTTATAAATGAGGTACTGTCCATTTTGTTACTCAGAGTCCTTCTCAGTGCTGGGAAAGGCTTTGTTCTCCTCAAGGAATCAGATGGTTCTAATTTTTAATGATGGAAATCATTAGAATGGTTTTACATATTTAAAAAATTAAATCTTAAAGACAGTGCCGGGCGCGGTGGCTCATGCCTGTAATCCCAGTACTTTGGGAGGCCGAGGCGGGCAGATCACGAGGTCAGGAGATTGAGACCATCCTGGCTAACACGGTGAAACCCCATCTCTACTAAAATTACAAAAATTAGCCGGGCATGGTGGCGCGTGCCTGAAGTCCCAGCTACTCTGGAGGCTGAGGCAGGAGAATGGCGTGAACCCGGGAGGCGGAGCTTGCAGTGAACTGAGATTGTGGCCACTGCACTCCAGCCTGGGCAACAGAGTAAGACTCTGTCTCAAAAAAAAAAGTGTTAAAGACAGATATGAAAGGCTATAAGAAATGATAAGAAAAAAATGTCATTTGACACATATACAAATAGTAAAAAGTATTTGTATTTTCCACTTCATCAATAACTGAAAAGGGATTCATGAAAGCAAGATGAATAATTCTAACTGGGTCTTGTTAAATGCATAATTAACTTAACATCAGGCTAATGTCATTCAGTTGCCCATATGTCACCTCTTCCCAAATAATCAGCTTCCATAAAATGGCAAAGGCTCTAAGATCAAATGAACCTAAGAACTACCAGGAGAACTTGTTTTAAAGTTTCACATTTTAAAATAAACTCCCCATGTAATTGGGATGCAAGTGAAACACGGAACACACTTTGGGAATACTCTTTTAGGACCAATTTTGGATAACTTAAATAAACTCTGTCACTCTTCCCTGGATCCTCTACTGTCTGTATAGGTCCCTTTTAATGTCTGGTCACCAAAGATATGTAGGATATTCTACTAAGGAGTTACTGAAGCAGGCCAGATGAAAGGATTATGTCCCTTCCCTTATATAGCCACCACATTCACTTTCATATGTTCACGAGTGTTGACAGGCATGCTCACAAAAGCAGTGCTTCATTCTGGCTGTCAGATTGAGGTCAATTACTTATTTTGACTCTCCTGAGAAACGAGAGCTTAAAATGCATTAAAATGAGTCCAAATCAAAATCAAATGAAACTATAAATAGCGTTGTACAGGACTTTTTCCTCAATTGAACTGGTTGCAATCTTTTTAATATAACCTATTCCACCTTTAAAACAAAGAATTTGACTTTAAAGTTACATGGAAAATCTGGCAACCTCCTTGAGTAAACTTATTCTTGCAGAAAGTAAGATCATTTGTCATTTTAAAAATTATAAAGATTTTTAATTCAAACAACATTACTTTAGAGTATTTACAGACAAGTAGTCTGTTGTCTTAATGGTCTCAGGGAGTAGATTTATAAACAATCAAAATATTACAAGCAAGAGTAAAGAAACTTTACTATTGCCACTTGGCTAACCATTTCATAGATAAATAAATCATTCCGTGACACAGAAAGTGATGTTTATAACATAAAGTGTTCTACCTGGACCACCTATGTGATTTAGCCAGAGAAATAAATTTAGAAACTAAAAGTGACTGATCGCTTACAATTTGTCAACTGGAAATTCACAATAAATGTCTACATAAAAGGTTCAAGTACTCATTCAAGCTTCCAGAATCAATTTAAAAGTAATCACTTCCTAGATACTGCTAACCAATAAATTCTAGCCTTATATACACTGCAACATGTCTAAATTGACTCAAAAAGGCATTATCAAATGAACAAAGTGAGATATCCAAAGTGTAAATTCAGTTTCTCAAATTGAGTGATTTTACTCAAAAAATGGCGAGACAGAAATTTCATAAGTCTTTCAATTCAAGGGAAATCAGGCTAAGACTGGTCAGGGAAAGATTCACTCTCCTAGGCTATTTGCATTTTCTATCCAGCATGTCTTTAATTTTATAAATTTCATGCTGTTTGTTTCCATGGTTACCAGCTCTTAATCATAATAAGCACCTGGTCTATACAGGGGAATTAATATTTCCCTGTGAAATGCACATACTAATTATTAGCAACCTCCCTACATTTTTGCAAGGACTAGTTTAAGCTCTTGACCTCTAGCAAATATTTTCTTTTTTTTAACTTTTATTTGAGGTTTGGGGATACATGTGCAGATTTGTTACATAGGTAAACATGTGTCATGGGGGTTTGTTGTACATATTCTTTCATCACCCAGGTATTAAGCTCAATACCCAATAGTTATCTTTTCTTCTTGCAAAGATTTTCAAAGGGTGTCTTTAACTTTCTTTTTGAATTTTGTATATTATATGGACTTCAGTTATTTCATGATAATTGAAATTTTCCTACATTTCACTACGTATGTTGACAGGGAACATCTATACTTGTCAGTATGTGTGCTTTTGAGCCTGGGTCAGATATACTGTAATTTTTTAAAAAACACTTTTTTGTGCATATTTATTAAATTTCAGTCAAAATCCACTGATAAATTAGGTGAATACTGGCATCCCCTCATTCACCAAACTAGGGCCTAGAGGGAAGTACACAAGCACCAGCAACCCCTCAATTAGTCAACATGATTAGGCTTCCTAAGTGACATTAGAACACCTTATTTCAAAGAAAATTAAAATGATTTTTGATCCTGTGGACATTTTCCACATGGCAATATGTGGACAATGATTAAAAGTATAGAGTTTGTCATATTTCCTGGATATATACCACTCAGTAGTTATGTGACCTGGCGTAAATTACTTAACTATGCCTCAATTTCTTCATCAGAGAATGACAATAGTATCCAGTTCACAGGATTATTTTAAGGAGTAGAGGGGCTTATATTTGTTAATGTGTGGAATAGTTACTGGTGTACATTAGTCACTATTTTAAGTGTTTGTTAAATATAAATGTCAATCTGACCCTATGCAGCAGCATGAAACCCTGTTTTCTAAGAAAATGTTTTTTTCCATAATAAATGTTTGTTCATACTCTCATGATGGAAGCTAATTCTGATTTTAAATTTCCTTGTGTAGCACTTAATAAATACTCTATGATCAGCTACTTCCATGTCTAAAAATCTAATCTGTTGCCAATAATAGTGGCACTGACACTGACCACACTGAGCCACTTTACATGTCACCTCATTTAATCTGCATTAACAACCCTATGAAGATTGGTGATCCCCTTATTACAGATGAGAAAACTCAAGTTTCAAAAACTTAGATAATTTGCACAGGTTTACAGAACTAAAAAGTGGCAGAGGTAAATTTGGAATCAACCTCTGACGATCCCCAAACCCTGCCTTAATCAGTCCATTACCATGGATAAAGTGCTATATAGATAACGTCACAACTTTTCAAAACTAGAACTTTGTCGCATCCAGTAATTTTTAACCTACTCCAAGAAGGTCAGAAATATAAGTAAAAGTGGAATCTGTCGTGCCTATGAGTGGGGTCTCTCTACTTCCCCATCCTCCACAAGCTTGCGCGTATGATTGATTCCCACAGACAACTGATGTTCACTGGTGGGAGGAAGGACCATATACATAATGGGCTCTAGGTGGTGCCTGGAACTGCGCCCAAAATGACCTTTTACACCTCTCCCATACACTTCCGTAAATGCTAGTACAAGAGGTATTTAGCCTCAGTAGACGTTCTCTGCAATAGTTGAACAGCTCTGGAAAGTGTAGCTTATCCCATCCTTTTGGCCTAATGAGTAGTTAGTTCTAACATTCTCAGTGATTAATGTCCTATTAATTATGGGAAATACTGACTAGGTCTGGGTTGTTTTTTTTTAATTGTGAAGCTCCAGTAAAATATTTTGACTCACTTGGCTTGGGTCAATTGCTAATGAGGAAGTCTGGGTTTTATAAATTCCCTGACACACACCAGTCATTGCAAAATCCTGATATTGGTCTGTCCTGCATCCTCTGATGGATCCCAGAGGTGCCTTCCTTCAGGGTCTACCAATGACACTTCTAACAGAAAAATGAGCAGAAGCCACTTCTTTTTTTTTTTCCTGAAACCATTTCTGGGTAACATCTGATGGAAAATTTTGCTCTCCACTGCTCAGTTAAGTAACTAAAGTTCTTTAAGTATCATTGATGCCATTAATCTCTATTTTAGTAAAGGATGATGTAGGCACAGATTTGTTTGAATCAAAAGACTAAATTCTGGATTCTATAACCCTAGACACTTAATGTCAAAAGAACAACTACATAGAAGTCTGTAGAAGCATTCACGTAGCTTGGGAAAAATGGGAGTGTAGCATTGCTTCAGAAAATTGGTGTTTCACATTGCTACCAGAGATGTTCACAGGCAGCACTTGTGGTTAGTCGATGCTGGACACAGAAGCAGCTGCTCATCTATCATCGCCTTTTTTAGAAGACAGACCACACATGTGCAACATGGCAGTTATTATCCCGGTCAGCAATCTAGCCAAAATATCTAATCAGGTTTACAGCTAGGAAATAACAGTTCACTGAGACAGAGTGAAGACATGTTAAAAATCACACAGTAGGAGCAGGTCAAAGAAGTGAAGGAGATATCATATTCGTGGTACTCCAGAAATTAATCCTTGCAACTACATCAGCTAATATTGGAACCCCGCCCCCCGAGATCGACATTTCCAAATATAATATATATCACAAACTAATAGAAACCATTATAATTTAAAGAGAAAGTATCTTGCCACTTACAGACTCTTTAAACTTAAAACCAAACCAGTATCTTTAATGTTGACATGCCTAGAAACAAGTCTGTAGCAATACTAACTTTAAACTAGTCTCTGCTGACTTTAGCTAACTAAAATAAACACATAAGGAAAAATAAACATGTAGGGAAAAACAAAATGTTCACAGTAGGATATGAGAGAATATTTTGGAAGCCATAAAAATATAGCTCCTATTCCAAATATAATTGATTACAAAGGCACAAAAGTAGCTCAAAACAAAGGATGCAATGAACGAAACCTTGTTAAAATAATCAAGGTTAGAGGAACAATGTTGACGTTATTGTGCAGTTATTCTCAGATTTCCAATTTTCTAGTCACCTTGGTTTGGTTTATTTGGCACCTCTTGGTCTCTCATAAGATCTTGTTGGCACATTTATCTAATCAAATCATTATTATTATTAGGCAACATTACTGAGCACCTGCTGGGTGCCTATTAGGAGCCAAGAATATAAATCTTCGCTAGAGAGACTAGGAACGTGTAAGAAAAAGGGTAACTGACAACACAAGAATACATGCTAATTATGGGCATTGAACTGAATGTACCTGCATTATCTAACAGACTGAACCAGGGGACTTTCAGATCAGGCAGGTGGCTTCACACCCAACCCTCATCATTAATAATTTATAATGTGAGGACAGCAAATAAATTTTCAAATCAGTGAATATGAAAGAGTTCAGAAGATCAGATGACTACAAAGGTTCAGGAAGGAGTTCACAGTTATTAGACTACTGAAAGAGCATCTTTCAGAAAGGTTACGACTTACATATACAAATAACTAATTCTTGTTTTATGATTTAAAAGCAGTATTTTTACATCTTTTCATAAATATGTAGGGACATTCGGGGCAGAGGTTTCACAAAAACATAGCTGGGAAGGAATCACCGCAGTGCACTCTTGAATAGATTGTCACTTTAGGACCTGAATCCTGAGAGATCTTCTGCAATAGGGCTAAACCCATTTTTCCTAAATCCTTTTTTGCACTACAGATGTTTAACCTTTTATGATATGCCTTATTAACCGCGCTTTTTCCCCATTGATTAAAAAATTAATAAATGGCATATGGTTCATTAGGAAGATGGTGACAGAGATTTCCTGCTTCAGAAACGTTGGAAGCCGCTGGTTTAAAAGCATCCGGAACAGAGGGCTCTACTCGGGTTCTCTCCCCGCTGCGTCATTTCAGTCGAGGAAAAAGACAGAATTACAAGTGCGCCTTACAGACTCAACAGGGTAGAAAACTTGCTATCATTTCTTTTATTTTGAAGTGAGCTTTTATATAAACACACGAAACCATGCATTTAACAGTAAAACTGGGGAGTGAAAGGAAGCCCCCCGCGTTCCCGACTTTTCGCCTCCGCTAGAGCGTGACCGTCACGCCCACTGCCACTTACGGGGGGAACGCGCCGGGGCATCATGGGAGTCGGCGGCGGCAGGGATTGTGGGAAATGTAGTTTGGAGACTCCGCCCTCCTCGCCATTCCTGTAATGGCTGCTTCCTGGAAGGTAATGTACGAACTCGTCTCCGACGGATACTTAGGTTGCACCAGTGTATTTGTAAAACAGGAGCAAATTTGGGCCTTGCCGTTCCAAAGTAGGAATTCTTTTTCAAATCTTAATATCAAGTCCTGAAATGAACTTATCTCTCTGTTCTGTTTCTTTTTACCTTTTCTTGTGTGGGTGAACTGACCAACTTTTAAGTCTAGTTCCTTGTTGGACAGACTGTTTTCTCTCCTCATTACCTGTCCCTCTAGCGTCCATATGGCCTCCACGCTCTGCACTGACTCTAGCTGCCTCTTTAAAATAATAATAGTAATAATGATTAATTTTTAAATCCTTCTCTCCGCCCCCTCCCCACCCCCCATGCTAATAATAGGTCGTGTCACTTGGAACCTCTTAATCTCAGCATCCGGAGCTCCAGGAAGGGAAAATTTCAAGTCAGATAGAATTCTATATATACCATTTCTTTGGTAAGTCTTATTAATTCCCCACAACTTCGCAAAGTTATATGTTGTGTGACTTTTGCCAAATTTGTCTGCATTTCCTGGATGGGAGAGACCCTGAGAAAATGTATACTTTTTTCCCACTGGGATATTTTAAGTTTCCAAGTTAGTGGCTCGTGCATTTTTTCTTTTTTTCTTAATTATGAACTCCTGTTCAATTTTTGTTTGGTTGATGCACAAGGTGTTGGCATTATCGTGGAAAATTCCTGGAATTAGATTGTTATCATGAGATAGGGAGATGAGCCTCAAATTACTGTCTTTAACGTCCCTCTGTTTTTCCACCTATAAGATGAGATGGATTGGAAATGATTCATAAAGTGTCCAAAAGATTGGCTGGCCTGTTATTTGTCATGTGTTCATTTTGTCATTTGAAAAGGGAGGAATTTTTAATGGTTCCTTTTTGTTTCCATGTTTAATTTCTAGGAACCTTCAGCCTCCAGATTCCAACATCATGACCTCAGTTTCAACACAGTTGTCCTTAGTCCTCATGTCACTGCTTTTGGTGCTGCCTGTTGTGGAAGCAGTAGAAGCCGGTGATGCAATCGCCCTTTTGTTAGGTGTGGTTCTCAGCATTACAGGCATTTGTGCCTGCTTGGGGGTATATGCACGAAAAAGAAATGGACAAATGTGACTTTGAAAGGCCTACTGAGTCAAACCTCACCTTGAAAACCTTTGTGCTATAGAGGCTAAACCTGAGCTTTGGTGTGTGAAAGGTTCCAAGAATCAGTAAATAAGGGAGTTTCACATTTTTCATTGTTTCCATGAAATGGGAACAAACATACATTTATAAATGGAAAAAAAAAATGTTTTCTTTCCAACAAATAATGCACAGAAAAATGCAGCCTATAATTTGCTAGTTAGAAAGGAGGTCAAAGAAGTAAAATGGCTGAAATTTACATAAGTAATATTTCATAATCTTAGAATTCTCTCAAAGCATGTGAAATAGGAAGAAGGAAGTTCTTGCCCAGAATCTTAGGAAATCACCACTGTTTGGTTATAATCACTGCCTCCTGAATCGTTGAGGAGACTTTTCTCCTTTTTTTAATTAGATTTTTTGTTGTTGTTGTCTCCCAAGTTAATATTATATTTAGATATCAGAGAGTCAGCCAAAAAGGAAAACTTTTATCTCTGGGGAAAAAAACATTTAGAAAAGTGTATTCAGTGTATCTAATACTGAAATGCAGAAAAAATCTAATGTTAAAAAAAAAAAAAAAACTATAGACATTGACATGGAAAAGATTTAATGTTTTGAAAAAAAACTTTATATTAACCGAGTAACATCCTCCTGATGAGAAGTACTATATTAAATATAAACCCATTATGTTATAAGTTAATGTGTCGTGTCCATTTCTTATTTGGGGCTGTTTGTATCCATTGCGGATTTTTATATGAGCTAAGTGGAGAAGGGGAGGATGCCTTGTGTTAACTGATTGCGGTAGCTTGAAGAGACATAATCAGTGACAAATGAGAACTGGGCAGCATTAAGATCAGAGAAGCCCCTGATAGAAAATCTAGAAATGTAGAAGGAAAATGAAATGGCCTAAACTGATTTGCACGCCAGCCAAATGAAATATCCTCTCTGGCCTAGCTACTTAAAGTGTCTTCAAGCCAGCAACATCACCTAGGACTTGTTAGAAATGCAGAATCTCAGGCCCCACCCAGACCAATTGGATCAGGAACAGCATTTGTTTCCAAAGCCCAAGTTAATTTGTATGGCACATTAGGGATTTAAGAAGACTGCCAACTTGCTTGAACCCAAGAATCATTCCAAGCACATGATAAGACTGTTCGATTTCCTGGTCTTTCTCCTGGTTGTGTAGCTGTGGGATGGGTCCTGGAACTCCATGGCTAACAAGGGTCCTCAGTGGTTCATTTGATTCTCAAGTTGTAGCCAGCATGAAATAGTATAAGGAAATCAAACTTTACGGTCACACTGGAGGTAAGTAGTGAAATTTTTTCCTAAAATGCATTTTCCAATCTCTAGCTCTCCAGATGACATTGGGAGCCTCAATTTTTATCCGAAAACAGGCACCAGCAACCTAAAATCCTGTTTATGGTGCAATTCTAGCGTGAGCTGACCTGGCTTGCATGAAAGTTTTGGTTAAAGGGTACAAGGAGTGAAGAAGGATCACAGAATAAAGACATGAAAACAGAATGCACTTGTTTTTGTCACAGCTGTTTTGATTTTTTGCTAGAGGAAGCACTAACATTCTTTATTCAAATTAATTGGCAGTTAAACATTACGTAATTAATAGAGCTTGATTGTACATGCATTTTTTTGTGTTTTAAAGAAGGAAAAAGGAATGATGCAAGTTACAGAACAGTTGTCATCTCTTATACACCAGCCCATTGGTGCTGACGTGGAAAGACTGCTGCTCCTTCCTTGCACGTCAGCTTTTCCATTGGGATGGGAGAAATCAAACCTAAAGTGCATTTTAAATCCCAGTGCAGTAGTCATTTAGTCACCTCCAGGTACTATTTTTAAAATGTTCAAAATAAGACTACAGGCAAACATTCTTTAGTCAACGTGTATTTCCAAAAGTGCCTAGGAGGAATTAGAAAACTGCCATTTCCCTCTTTTCCCCTTAAAAGTAGAGAATTGTCTTGAGGTAGCATGCAGGAATTTTGATGGATATGATGGGGAACACCTCCTCTAAAAATAGCCTCATTTCTCATCTATTTAGGTTGGATTATATGGCTTTGCTTGAAAAGAACAGAACCCTTATGGTGGCTCTTAACCTTTTTAGGCCACCAGTTCCTTTGAGAATCTGATGAAGGCTATCATCTTTTTCTCTAGGAAAATTCCCATGCATGCTGACATTTTTAGATTCATTTCAGAGCTGAAGCCCATCCAGGATCTTTCCAATTCTAAAATTCCTTGATTTTCTATGAGGGATAACACCTGCTGTGGAGCAGTTACAGCAAGAATGGGATTAGCAAATATTCTGATGCCCAGCACAATTTGTAGATATCTAGTAAATGCTCTGTGCATGTTAGCTCACTGAGTTGAGTTAAAAATAGTTGAAATCAAGTGAAGAATTTAAGGTCCTTGCCAATACTTATATTTCTATTCTCTGTAGTTTTAATGTAACCAGCCTATTTCCCTAATGCTAAAAATCAGTACATTTCCTGCATCATTTCTCTCTTAACTGCTTTCATAACTCTTCTTTGTCATTAGTTTTTAGAAGTTTGTGATGTGTCTTGGCATGGATATCTTTGGGTTTATCCTGTTTGGGGTTCACTCGGTATCTGAGACTTAGAGTTTTATGCTTTTTTCCCAAATTTAGGAAATTTTCAGCCATTATTTCTTTTTACAAAAATTTCGCTCCACCTTCATTCTCCTTTTCTTCTAGGACTCCAGGGACCCGATGTTAGATCTTTTTGTTATAGTCTGATGCATACCTAAGGCTGTATTTATTTTTTCAGTCTTTTTTTTTCTCTTGTGCAGATTGGGTAATTTCTAGTATTGTATCCTTAAGTTCACTGTTTCTGCTGTTGTGTTTTTAGTTCAAAACTTTCCATTTTGTTCTTTGTATCTTGTGTTTCTTCGTGGAGACCTGCGTTTTCATTTGTCTCAAGCATATTTGTGATTGCTCACTGAAGCAGCTTTTCATGGCTGCTTAAATCCTTGATAATCCTAACATCTCTGTCACCTCGATGTTTAGCATCTGTTGATTGTCTTCTCATTCAAGTTGAGATCTTCCCGGTTCTTAGTATGATGATGACATCTGGACATTTTGGGTATTATATTTAAAAGGCTGTGGCTCTTATTTAAATTTTGTATTTTAACAGTCATCTGACACCACTCACTCCTTCGTAGGAAGGGAGGATGCCTTCTTCCTGCCAGATGCAGGTGGAAGCCTCATGACTGCTCCTCCTATGCCCTCCACTGACACTGGTGATACGTTGCCTTGTTACCACCAGGTGGGAGTGGAGTCCAGCCTACCCACATGGTCTTCATGGGTACCCAGGGTAGAAGAGGAAGGTTCTTACTATTAACTGGTGAGGATGAAAGTGCCAGCTCCCCACCCAGCCTTCTGTTATACAACCTCAGTGGGGAGCCTGGAACATCTACAGCCTGGTGAAAGTGGAAGTCTTGGCACTCCACTTAGCCTTTGCTGATGGTGGAAGTGAGGCTACAATTCTAAAAGTTTTCTGTTTCACTAAGCTGCACCTTTCCTATACCTTTAAATACTGGAGAGAATGGTCTTGTTTGTTTTCCAACCCCCCCCCCCTTTTTTTTTTTTCAGTCTAAGCTCGTTGGCCTTTCTGGGCTACCAACTTCTCCAGTTCTCAATCTGAAACAGGAAGAAAAAAAAAAAAAACAGCGAACACACTACTTTGTTGTCCTTTGCTCTTGAGGTACCCTGCTGTTGTGCCTTCTTTCTGCCTTTCAGAATCATGTTTGTTTTATACATAATGTCCAGGGTTTTTAGCTATATTTAGTGGGAGGAAAAGGAAAAAAGATGTCTACTCCATCTTCCTAGAAGTATAAGTCCTCTTGGTGCATATTTAAGGAGTGAATTTTCTGAGATACTCCAGAGATGGAGAGATAAAACACCAGGAAAATTATTACCTCAAGGTATTTTACTCACAGACTTTTGTCCCCTCTTCTCCCACATCCACCTTCCCCTCTTCACCCATCCAACATACTGTTTATTCCTACCTTAACCCAATAGTCTCAGCTAGGGAGTGAGACTACACATCAAGAAATGCAGGGACGTAGATGAAGTTTGAGAAAATGGGCTGTATTCATATTTTGTCTCAGCATTGAGACTGCAAGTGGGAGCTTCTTGAAAAACTGATGTGATACCAATTGTGCCAACTAGCCAGGTCCAGGAAATCTCAGAAGCTACACCTCACATGCACCTGTGTCCTGCTGGGCTTTCTAGCTCTGTAGAAGCTTATCAAATGCCATTTCCAACCTTGGATATAGGAATGGTAACGCAGCTATAATGCCTACAGCATATAATGAATGGAGGAGAATATTCTGTATATGACCCATCTCCCATCCAGAGGCTCTCATAACAGTCTCTTCAGTGGTACTATAGTAGAGGCTAAGGGTCCAAGCTATGGAATTTTAACAGACCTCCAACAATTAAAATGTAATAATGGGCAAGTCCCTTAATTTCTTTTAAATTTCTGTCTCCCTGTCTGTTAGTTGGATGTAATAATAGTATTTCTCTACTTCACCTCCTAGGTAGATGAGAAATATCTAAGGTAGTGTATGTGGAAGGGTTGCCTTGCTGTATGCTATTATTTTTCGTAGTGTTTAGATATATTTCCTAAACAGAAGTGGGAAAAAACTTTACAAGCGTCAATTTTGAATTTTTAAAGAGGATATATTAAAAGTTAATATGAACAAATCCTATATCAAACTTTAATTTTAATTTTGACATTTTCCCAAGTCCTAACAGGCCCTTGAAGATGATACTCAGTCTTTGTTTTTTCTTACTATAGTCCTTCCCAACACACACAATTCTAGCTTACAAATTGATAAAGCTCAAAGACATCCATGAAGAAAAGAAGATTTGACTACCCTAAAATTTTTTTAAATCTTCTTGTTTGTACCTCATGCTCTCAAAGGGGAAAAAAGGGAAAGAAAATAATTGATTCTTTTTTAATGATTCTTAATGTGTTAACCGTGGGTTTCTTCCTAAGTAGCGTAACAGAAGCTTAGAGCAACTGCCCGAGTCATTTAAGGAAATGCAAGGAATTTGGGTTTTCCTGTTCAGGAAAATAGCAGATTTGGTCCATGTTCCACCAAGAAAAATACTGACAAATCTCATCTCTTTAGAAGTCATGAAATTATAAACTACATATAATGTGTTTAATGTTTGTTTCCTATGGTGGGGAATAGAGAGGATTTACTAATCCCAGACGTGATTTTCACTCATAGGTGAAAATAGGGCCAAATCAATAAATAAATTTGCACAGTAGCGTGTTTTTTTTTTCTAATTTTCAGTAACTTAATTTTTCTAACTACTTCTATAACTGACTAATATACATCTAACATCTAAATGCAAAATGCAGAAGACCAGAAAAATATATGATCGCTGCAAAAAAAAGGTAATGTTTAATTTCTCATTGATTTGTAAGTATCAGAGCTAAAGTACTTTTCTCACACATATTTCCACTGGATCCATTTTATATGGGTGATTAAAATTTTGAAAATATTAGTTGGCACTTCATAATATGAAATGAAATTATGAAATTTTATATACAAGAGGGTTAATTATTTTTAAAGGGCTAATCATGTAGCACTTTGTTAAACATAGGGATTATAAATACTGTATTTCTCAATATTAATCAAGATAATTATGCTCTGGATAAATGTGCATAAATCACTTAACAAAAGAATTTAGAAGCAGGCATGATCACCAAGAACAGAAACTATACCATTTTCTATTTCAGACGATTTATCACAACAACCCTTTCATTCTGCCACAAAAATTACCAGGGCATTTCAATACCAACATCAAACAGTTTTATGGCCCCTGAGATGACATGTGCTAACTTTAACTTGTTTACTCAACAGTTTCTGAGACATAACCAGTACTCGTTAGAAAGAAAAATATTTATCAACTGTCAGGCAAATGATCTTGAGCCAATAATTTAACCTCCACAACTTTTTCATCTGTACAATTTTTTGGCAGTAATTTCTAAGAGGTTTCCTATTGATAGAATTTTGTGACTTCATAAGAAGAGTTTTTCCTAATTTCAAAAACAATAAGGTATAATGTGTTTAAAAAATATTGTAATCCATTTTCAGTTGCCCCTTCTTCGAACTCCTCGGTGACAGTAGTCTAGTCATTTGGTACATTTTTGGATATCAATTCAGTGAAGCAAGGAGGGGCAGCTCATTTTCTGTACTGAACAAGTGTAATTAGGGATTGTCTCAAAAAGGAAGAATGAAAACAAACCATAGCCCTGCCACTCTCACTCATAGCAAACAGCCCACCTGCTAATTGATGTTGACCCAGCTCTATTCAGGAATAAACAACCTTTTGGTTTCATAGGCTTGGTCTTTTCTGGCAGCATCAGTGAGACTCAGGTCATAGATACCATCTTCCCAGTGACCAAGATAGACACTTGAGAGAAAGGGTGGCACACATCACACTCCCCCTCTAATGTACCTCTTAAGTCCTGTGGAATCCACCTCCAAATTATCCCTAGGATTCACCCACTTCTGTCCATCCGTGTGGCTCCTACCCGTGTAGACCATCATGAGGACGTGGATGACATCCACAGCACCTCCCAGCTGGTCTTCCAGCCTCGTGTATTACTCTGTTCTCGCCCTGCTATAAAGAAATGCCTGAGACTAGATAGTTCATGAAGAAAAGAGGTTTAATTGACAGCTCTGTAGGCTGTACCAGAAGCATGGCTAGGAGGCCTCAGTAAACTTACAATCGAGGCAGAAGATGAAGGGGAAGCAAGCACGTCTTACCATGGTGGAGCAGGAGAGAGGAAAAGAGTAAATGGGGAAGTGCTACACACTTTTAAACGACCAGAGCTCATGAGAACTCACTATCGTGAGAACAGCAAGAGGGAAATCCACCTCTATGATCCAATCACCTCCCACCAAGTCCTCCCCCCAATTGGGGATTACAATTCAACATTAGATTTGACTGGGAGCACAGAACCAAACCATATCACCTCCCATCTTACCCCTCTGCAATGTTTTCTAAACACAACTGCAATGAACTTCATAAAACAAATCTGATCCCATCTCAAACTCTTTAAGGGATTTCCTGTTTCTATGACTTTTTTAACCTTAAGAAAGCACTGTTTGATCTGCCCATATTCCCTCCCTTTATTTCTCCAGTCTCATCTATGTCTGTGATCACTGCCCTACCTTGCATTAAACATTTTTCACTTTCTAGAAAGCACCAGGTGAGTTCTCTCTCTTCGTCTCGTCTTCCTTTTACCTTCTATTTCTTCCTTCTCCTTCCTCCTCTCACTGTCTGTTATTCTCCTCACTTCTCCCCACCTCTGTGTCTGCATGGTTCTTTCTCTGCCTGGAGTAGTTTTTCCAGTTCACCTAGCTTATTCCTACCTCTTTAGGTTTGAACAACACTTTTTTAGGACAACTTCCCTGACCCTGCCTTAGTCACATGCCCCACTATATGCTCATATAGCATTCTTCACCTCTCTTAACAGGTACATATCATGCTGTATTGGAATTCCTGTTACTTATCTTTAAACACCCTCACCCTATCTGAGGATTCTAAGCTCTGTGAGTGCACACACCGAGTCTCTAATTCACTGTATTTCAGCTTCCAGCATAATTCCTGGCATATAGAATTTGCTCACCCAATTCTTATAGAATAATTTGTGATATAAAGTTAATGTAGCCCAGGATCCACAGTGGATCATGACATCCTCCCAGTAAGCCTGGCTGTGCCCACACTGTCATCAGTAAAGCTCTCCCAATCTTTAAGATGTTGCATGGGACAGGCCTAAGATTCTTTGTGATATGTATCATTTTCTTGGACAATAAATTATATTTATAAAACATGATTTTAATAAATATTAAGATATAGTCTAGTTAGTTGAGTTAAATGATTATATATACTATTTACAAAAGCTTGCATTGTATGGACATATTTAATGCTCTGTATAACATTTAGTTCAGAAATGATACATCATTCTGAATGATTAACCATAGGATGATCTTCTCCTTTGCCCTCTCTCATTCTCTTACTCATACTATACTCCAGCAACAACATACTGCCTGCATTGGCAAAATCAAATGTCTTGCCATACTTTCATGCTCATGGAACATTTACAAATGTTGCTTTCTTCATGAAACCTTTTCAAAAAGGAGTTAATGATATCCATCCACCAGAGTTCACAGTGCATTGTTTTTACCTGTTTTACTGTATTTCATTCAACCCTTTTTCACCGCTAGCTGTACTGTCCCCTCCCTTCCCATTCACCCCCATGTCTGTTGCCTATATCTTAAATGTATTAAAATCATATTGTGTCTTTTTATCATTGCAAGTACAAACACGGTCAACTAAAAGAGGTTTCAATAAATATTTATTTTTGCATTAAATTTAGTTCCTAAAACATCCCGAAGAACAGATTAATAGAGTAGCATTGAATAAACAAGTCTATATGCTGACAGAGATACAATATTAAAGCTAACATTACTGCTTTTTAATAATACTGCAGGTTTGGAGCTTCCATTTTACGTACAGTGTTACCTCTGTCTTTCTGAAAGCTGTTGGCAACTCAGATTTACTCTGTTATCCATTGAAAAACATCCATTATGAAGTAATCACAAGACAGTTTTCAACATATTGTAGTCTTAGAGAATGCTATCACAGGTGATCTCAAAGCCCACATTTCATTCAGGTGAAGGCTGTATCAGAAAAAAAGGGAAAAAAAGGAAAGAAAAGATAGCTGGAGCCCAAACTACTTCTTCATTTTCAAAGATGACTCTCTCAAATAAAAAGCCTCAAATAGAATTCCACTTCTCACCCTCAGTCATGGCGAATGGACTATAGCCAAACCATGATTCCACTCTGCTGTTGTGTTGGGGCTTTCACCCAGGCCCTGTGACTTTCTGAAATCAGTTCAGTGTCCAGGTTTGATGGCAGGTACAAGAAACATTAAAAGTCACTTTTTAGAAATCAAGTGGTTCATTCAAATGTTTAGGCCTGTTAAAAGATAGTCCTCTTAGAGAAAAGTGAACTTTATTGATGCTGCCATTATTTAAAGCATATTTGGAATTCATATTTGGGCTATGGCATGCCCTTTCAAATACTTCCAATAAAAAGAAGTCTTCATGTTTGAGCATTTGGCTTTTGGAATGAGCCAGAAGTAATTCAGAGCTAAGCCCTGTATGTGAATGAGGTGAGTGAGAAATAGAGCAACCACTTGTGAGCTAATTATCCAATTGAAAGACAGCTCTGAGCTTCATTTATACCTAGATACTAAGGACTGGGGAGATTAAATTACTTGAAGAGGTAAAATTACATCGTTTGATAAAATAAATGATGACTTCAAAATAATAAAAACAAATTTTTTCTGTAACTTATAAACCAAATTAAATGGTTATTACACTATCTAATGTATTGCTTTTTAACTAAAAATTTATAACATTAGATAATAATTAGTATATATGGTAATGATATATAGATGACATTAGATAATGATATGGTATATATGGTAATGATATATAGATGATATTAGATAATATCAGAATGACCCATACCTTACCTGTCCTCAGCAAAACTGTTTTCACTCTTCCAAGCCACTTTCCACATGCATAAATTTAATGAAACTGGATTGTAACATGCATACTATTTTGTCTTCTAGTTTTGTTTGTCTGTTTAACATGGAAGTGTTTCACGGATATTTTAACAATCAAGTAATATTCTACCCCTTATATTTACCATTACTTATTCCAAAACAATTCCTTTAATAATGGTGGACACGCCAATGGTATTTAACATCTTGTCATTATTGATAATACTATACTATAATAAGCAAAATAGATAACTTTTACCAAGTACCAAAAATATATTCATATCCTTTGAACCTGTGGTTTCAGCCTAGAAATTGACTTTTATATATTAATTCTTACATTATAATTATTCAGTTGCAAATATATACATAAAAGTACATCTAATGTGTCTATTGTCCTGATCTTCTAAAGAAGCAAGTTTTCCAACATGGTGGATAACTGAGGTGACTATATACTACTGTACCAGAAATACTAGAGGTCTGGGTTTATAAAAGACACTGTGAATTCTAGATGTGGAAAGAAAAGTTTCTATGCAGGGAGAGAGAGTAACAAACCTCTTGTTAGAGAAAAAGTTCAGAGTCACTGTGCACTTTTATAATAAGCAGTTCATAAGAGGGATCGAAAAAAGATTCAGCATATTAAGTGAAAGAAGTATTATATGGTCTTGAATATTCATTTTCAAGATTATTCTTATTGTTTTCATACTTAAAATTAAAACATTATTTGTCCAGTGATCTCTACATTTTTTGTTAGTGGTCCATACTAATGATAGCTATCAAGAAATATTATTAATTGAACATTATTACAATAATAAGCACCAAACCACATGAAGAAGTGTTTCTTTCCTCAGTGGTGTTGTAAAGTGACAGAAGTTTATGGCTATGAAAGTCTGTGATATAATTAAAAGAGCACTAAACAAGGAGTCAAAACCATAAGAATCCTAGTTCTGGCTATACTGCAAACAGGCTGTAGGGCACCAGGAGAATCACTCACAGGTTATTTGGGGACTCATTTTCTTAAAGAAAAATATAAATAAGTAGAAATGGTCTACCCGAAACACCTTTGCTGCTCAGCACTTAAAACTAGAATTCCCCTTTGAAGGAAGATGAGCAAGATAAAGGAAGGCTCAGGCAAACAGAACACCCAGAAGTGGGGCCAGCCTTGAAAAGCTACAGTAACAGTTTCCTGATAGATGATATGACTTAAGGAAAGCCATCAGGAAACACCCTAAACACAAATGCCTAAGTTCTATACACTCTCCAGTACTTTTATGATACCTGCAATTCCATGATTAATGGTGCCTCTTCCGGGTCTTGCAGGCCTAGAGGTCTTCTGGCTCTTGATATTGAATGATTGAATATTGAATGATATTGAATGCGACTTTGGGGTCGGTCTACACATTAAACTAAAAATAAAAACCTCCAAATGGAACTCCAAAGTGGGATGAAACACCTGATACTGGGTTTAGAGAGAGGAATGAAGGATAAAATTACCAGAAGTGGGGAGAAGGGACTTGGATAGTCAATGCACCAAAAATACATAGAAAATTATACCATGTGAGAAAAGTTGGTCCTACCTAAAAGAAGGTTAAAGTTTTGCTTTATAGCCCATTAAATTAATCATGCCAGCCTAATAGCAATATTCTTAAAAATGGAAAACTTGTCTTTCTCGTTTTGTGTTATTCTTGAACACCCAAGATAAAGCATTTAATACAATACACATTCAATAAACATTTGTAGTCTGACTTAAGAACTCTGTCCACAGAAAAAGCCCAAATGGTTTGGATGACAAAACAAAAGATGTCATAGGAAAAAATATAATATACTTTGGCAGCCTGACAAAAATTAAGTAGAAATAAAATAAAATTCATATTAGAAGCATTACCATAAAAATGTAAAATGAAAGCAAGGAAAAGGAAAGAGCACTCATGCTTTTGTACAAAGATAGACATCTCCAGTTTGTTTATATTTTTGTTTTTTCCATATAATGCTGGCATAAAGTGGTTGCTATAGCAGTTTTTTTATTTGTATAAATTTAAGGGGTACAAGTGCAGTTTTGTTAAATGGATACCTTGTATAGTGGTGAACTCCAGGCTTTTAGTGTTACCAATACCTGAACAGTGTAAATTCTACCCAATAGATAACTTCTCATCCCTCAACTCCCTCTCATCCTACCAACTTTTGGAGTCACCAGTGGCTTTGATTCCACTCTGTATGTTCATGTGTAGCTCCCAGTTATAAGTGAGAACATGAGGTATTTGGCTTTCTGTTTCTGAGTCATTTCACTTAAGATAATGGCCTCTAGTTCCACCCATGCTGTTGCAAAAGACATTTCTTTCTTTTCTATGGCTGAGTAGAATTCCATTATATATATATATACACACACACACACACACACACCCTATTCCAACATGGAGGATAACATGTATTTATATATATATATATATATAAAACATGCATGCACACACACCACATTTTCTTTATCCAATCATCTTTTAATGGACATTAAGGTTGATTCCATGACTTGCTATTGTGGATGGTACTGCCATCAATATATGAAGGCAGATGTCTTTTTGATATAATTTATTTTCCTTTGGGTAGATACCCAGTAGTGGGATTGCTGGATTGAATGGTAGTTCTATTTTTAGTTATTTGAGAAATCTCCATACTGTTTTCCTTGGAGGTTGTACAAGGAACTCAACTCAACAGCAACAACAACAACAAAAAACAATCTCATTAAAAAGTGGGCAAAGGACATGACTAGACATTTTCCAAAAGAACATACAAATGGCCAACAAGCATAGGAAAAGATTCCCGGCATCACTAATCATCAGAGAAATGCAAATTAAAACCACAATGAGATACACAATGAGATACCATCTTACACCAGTCAGGATGGCTATTATTAAAAAATCAAAACTAATAAATGTTGGTGATTATGAGGAGAAAAAGAAATGATTTTTTTTTTTTTTTTTTTGGAGACAAGAGTCTCACCTTGTCGCCCAGGCTGGAGTGCAGTGGCACCATCTCGGCTCACTGCAACCTCCGCCTCCCGGGTTCAAGCAATTCTCCTGCCTCAGCCTCCTGAGTAGCTGGGATTACAGGTGTACACCACCACCACGCCCGGCTTTTTTTTTTTTTTTTTTTTAATCTTCATTAGAGACAGGGTTTCACTATTTTGGCCAGGCTAGTCTTGAACTCCTGACCTCGTGATCTGCCCACCTCGGCCTCCCAAAATGCTGGGATTACAGGCGTGAACCACCGCTTTTCACACTGTTGTTGGTAATGTAAATTAGTACAATCTCTATAGTTTTTTTGTTTTGTTTTGTTTTGTTTTGTTTTTGTAAATGACAGTACTCCCACTCCAAAGAAAAGATCCCCCTTCCTCTTTGGGCTTCAGTATACTCAAATGACATGACTTAAAAATTAAAGGAAGGACGGGGAGAGGGAGGAAGAGAGGAAATTATTCTATTGAAGGAATGTGGTCATTTTAAAGATCTTTTACTACAATAAAAATTATATAGATAAAATGTATTTTCTCTTATGCTTTTGTGGCTAAAGCAAGAAAAAAATACATTTTTGCAGTTGAAATTCATGCTGCCTTAATTGAAGCTTTCCAGCTGTACCTAATCCTTCTTTATTTATCTGGCACATCCTCTCTGAGACTAAAACTTTCCCCCTGACTCTTTACTGTCTGAACTCCCATCCCCCGGAAATCAATTCATTTGAATAAGTATTTGTTGAGCAAGATATGGTTTCACTGAAATTAACTCACCAGCAAAGGGGCTCTTGGGAAGGAAAATAGAGAGTTGGACTGGAGAGGGAAAAAAGTGCAAGGGTAAAGAAAACTTCGTATTCCTGTCCACTTGAAAAGACAGAAGGGCTGCCTGCACTTTCCTGCTCTCCATCTCTACACTTGGTTCAACACTCCTGTTGTCCCACCCTTCCCAGCAGGCTATTGCCTCCCCTGTCTTTGAACCATGTTTGTGTCCTACAAAATTCATGTTGAAATTCTAACTCTTAATGTGATTTTATTAGCAGGTGGAGACTTTGAGAGGTGATTAGGGAGTACCTAACCCTCATAAATGGGATTAGTGCCCTTATAAAAAGAGGAAACAAGGGATCTCTCTCTCCCGATCTCTCTCTCTCTCTCCTCTCTACCATGTGAGTACACAATGAGAAGACCACCTCTACAACCAGGAAGAGGGCCTTCACCACACGCTGAATCTGCCAGCATCTTGGTCTTGGACTTCCCAGGCTACAGAACTGTGAGAAATAAATTTCTGTTGTTTAGCCACCCCATCTGTGGTATTATGTTATAGCAGCCCATCTAGCTCCCTCTGACTCTACCACTCCAAAACACACACACGCTCACACACACATACACTTTTCTGATTTAGTAGTAATAATGGAGTCAAACATTTACTGAACATTTAATGTGCAAGTATCGTGCTAAATGTTTTACAAACCTGATTGTCCCCTTCAATCTTCACCATAAACCAGTAAGTTAAGTACTACTGTAACTGAAATGCAGGTTCAGTCCCTTGCCACTTGTGGAGTCCAATTAACAAGAGCAAGGTCTATTATTTAAAAAGTGACTTTTTATTCCAAAGCTAGTTTAGGGGAAGAGGTAGGTACAGGCTTCCTGCCTTAATGTACTGCTTTGCTTTTGGAGCAGGAAGTGAGTGCTTTTAAAAGGGGCTGTGGCATGAATGGCACGCAGGAGAGGAAGCAAGCAGAAGGGGGTCCACTTAACTCTCTTCAGTGCTTTATCTACCAGGCAGTGAGTTGGCATCTTCGTGGGCAGAACTAGGTTGTAAAAGTGTTTAAAACTCTCCAGGTGGGAGAAAGTTTTGTAGTGGGCATACTTTGGGTTGTAAATTAACTGTTAACTCTTGTGGCAACCGTGTGGTAGGTGAGAGTTCTGCTCTGGAGCTTCTAAGCATATAGATGCAACTGCCCTGTAAGGAGTGTCTGGTGAAGGGGAGGTAAAATGTTATAATTGCATTTCTAAAGAGCTAAGTAGGCAGTGGGGGGCAGGAGAAAATGGGGAAAGGAGAAAATAAGAGAAAAATAATTTTTAAAAACTCATTCTGGTTTTTCTTAGAAAAATAGGGGTACTCAGTTACACTACTTTAGCTCAATATTACCAACAGAAAACTCAGGCACAAAAAGGATATGATCTCCCCAACATCACACAGCTAGCAAGTAGTAGAGACAAAGTTTGAAACAAGGCTCTCTCCAGAGCTTGTGGATTTTTCTCCTTCCCATGTGCAAAAACTTGGGGAGAGGGAAGTGTTTGGGTGAGGGAGAAAGGACAAGATGGAGGAAGGTGAACAAGAAGGCACAATCCATGTTGCTTCCAAGTTCTTCCTCACCAACTTTCCTGCGTGCGGGAAAATGCAGCCCACGCCCGGGAAGATGCAGATCAACCGAGCATGCACCAGGTGACATCAATCCGAAGAGATCGAAACTTACCCGGCCACGCCTATGGAGACACCCCTATCATGCCCTTATCCCGCCCACTGCCCTGCCTCTTCCAGTACCAATGCATAAAAGCCGGAGCGGGTGTGACTTCTTCGGCCCCTCCTACTTGTGGACCGGAGACCCTCACCTGAGAGCTCCGGCGCGACCTCCCTGGCCCCATACCTGAGGACCGGAGAACCTCACCCGAGAGTGTGTGCATATTTGCAATAAAAGACTGCCGCTTTCTTATGTACTTTGGCCTCATGTTTAATTATTTAGCTCTCCTAAATTAAGTATTAAATTAAGACAGTTATTAAATTAAATTAAATTAAGACAGGAAGAAAATCTTTGCCTGATCCTACCATCCAATTAAGCTATTTTCCAATTTTCTTTCCTTCGGCCAGTCTACACCAACTGTTTATACATTGACTACTTGTTCTTTCTTCTCCTTCCTTTTAATTCATTCATCTTGCTATTCATTCATTTAGCTGCGTTAATATATGAGCTGCTGGATATACAAAGATAGAAAAGCCACAGTACATATTTTCAAGGTACTTATAACATAGAGGGAAGAGAAAGACCCTTACAAATACTACAAGGTATGATACATTGCATGCCATAAAAGATATATATAAACACACTTGTGGAAGTACTGAGAAGCAAACAGTTAACTAAATAAAGATGAATCACTGCCTGACTTTCTCTGTTACAAGGAGCACACGTGATAGGACCATTGAAAAGGCCTTTCCCTAATTCATTTATGTTGCGGCCTCCTCAAGAACTTGACTCTGTTGATTATCTTCTTAGAACTACCTGCTCCTTTTGTCTTCTGTAGTATTGCATTGTCTTACCCATTTGTTTATATAATGAGTATTTACTGAGCACCTATTCAATGTCAGACACTATTCTAGGCACTGGGAGTGCATAAACCACCTTTCTGTCTCTCTTTTTTTTTTTTTAAACAAAGTCTTGCTCTGTAGCCCAGGCCAGAGTGCAATGGCGTGATCTTGGCTTACTGCAACCTCTGCCTCCTGGGCTTAAGGGATCCTCCCACCTCAGCCTCCTGAGTAGCTGGGACTATAGGTATGCACCATCATAGCCAGTCAAAAACATTTATACATGTACACACACATACACACACACACATATCAGTTGGTAATAGAAATACAAAGAAAAATAAAGCACAATAAGAAAAATAGAAAGGAATGGGTAGGGAGGGACGCTGTTTCACAGAGCGTAGGCAGGGAGGGTATCTCTGAGAAGGCGATATATGAGGAGAGAGCTGAAGGAAGTGAAGGATTGAGCCATGTGGCTGGCTGAAGGAAGTTTCCACACACAGAGAGAACAGCAGGTCCTGAGATGAAAGCATGCTTAGTGTGTTCAAAGAACAGCAAAAAGTGAGGAAGATACTAAGTGTGAATTAGACCAGAGTGTTACCAGATCATGTAGGTCATGGCAGAGACTGAGGGTTTCTGGCAATACACTCTAATTTAATGTTCTAAGCAAATCACTTTTGCTCTTAGGAGAATAAACTTCACGTTGGAGAGGGTACCAGAGAGAGACCAACTTGGAGGTTGTTGCAATGGCTTTAGGAAAAGAAGATGGTCATTTTGTCAAGGGAGCCAACAGGGAGAGGCTGAGGATTATTTTCCTCCTACCTCTCTGCTGCTCCTGTGCCATCTTCTTAACTCATTTATCTTGCTCTTCTGATGTCTTAACATTCATTCACTTTTTGAGTCTTGGACCTTTGCTTTCTCTTCTCCCCATAGAGAAAATTTGTCTGTCCTCAAGCTACCTCTCTCAGAGTATGGCCCAAGGACTTCTCCTATGAGCAGACAATTTCCATTTGACTGGCCCTGACTCTCTGTGTTCTAGTTTTAAAACAAACTAGTGCTAATAAATGATGTCATGTGATTGCATGGCTGTCATCTCATATTCATTTGCTAAAATTAAACTCCTCTTCCTGTCAAACTGAATGCCTTATCTGATTGTATGTGTGTCTGCGTATGCATGTGTATGTGTGTGTGTGTGTCCATCAATCTCCTAGCCAGTCAAGCTTGAACTTGTTCTGCGCCCATCCTCAGCTATAATTCTGACCTACTTTGGTTCTTTCTCATTGCGTGTTTTCCACTGACTCTTCTATCACCATAGTACTCATGCTTGGACAATTTTTCATAAGCTCACATACTTTAGAATTGTAAAGTCTCTGGCTATCATCAGTCTGGCAAGGAGAAAAAAATGAAGGAAGAGGGGTGGACTAAATCTAAATCAGTGGTTTCCTCTGTGTTAATCAGACACCCAGGTTCCACAGAGCTGCCTGGATAGCTGCCAGAATCAAGCAGTAAGAGACTTTCAGGCTGTGGCTCCAGTCCCCAGCTCCAACCCTGCTTCACTCACAGCAGCTCTTTCATTATCTGCTTTATATATAAGTTCCAAGTATGATCACATCTGAAAATTTGTATCACTACCCTAAGAAAAAAGTTCAAAAACCACTGTTAGGTGACTTTTTAAGGTCCTCATTAGCTCTAAATTTTAAATCCTATGGACTCTAGTAATATAATTATAATAACAGTGTTAGAGAAAAGAAATGTCTAGTTTAGACTCCTACTTATTACATGCATTTTTAGATCAGTTGCGGCTCTGACAACTTGAAAAGTTTGAATGAGCTTAGAGTAAAATACAGAAACCATTTTGGGATTCCAGCAGTCAACAGTACAGTGTAATAAACCTATAAAAGCCCAGGATATTTGTAATGAAGTTGGGGAACACTTCTAAGGCAACACATTTTCTGAAGTCCGTAAGATCTCAACCTTCTTGCCAAACTGAATCACATTCTCATAAAATGCTTTCCACAGTCCATCTGAATTTAAACAGAGGGAAGATACGAGGAGTGGGAATTTCCAGGTTCCTATGTCTCATAGATATTTGAACTTTTTTGGCTTTTTCTTTGTTTCATACAACTTTGCAAAAGTAGATAAATAAATACCATTTAACATGCCTAAACAGCTGGTCTGGCCTTCATGGTTTGGGAGATGGAATGCAGTTCAACGGGTTCTGGTTAGTTAGGTTTCTATGTGACCAGTTGCTGAGAGAAACCTTACAAGCAGAGTGCCTCAAAGCCTAACCTCACTGACATAGTAGGGCAGCTGAGACTTCACCAGGGCCAAGTCTGGGAAAGTGATTTTTCTCTTCACCTCTGGTCATCAACCTGACTTTTCTGCACCTGATTAACTCTGGGACTATAGGAATTCATCTAGGCGTTATTATCCTTATCTATATACAAAGATTTTATGCCTGATGACTTAAAGCTGGTTGGAGCATTGGAAATGTATCTAATTTGAATTAAGATGTTCTACAAGTGTTGTATAATACACACTGACTTTTGAAGACTTAGTGAGAAAAGAATATATGAAATATCTCTTTAATAATTTTGTATTAATTATATCTTGGCATAGTATTTGGATATATTGGTTTAAATAAAATATATTATTAAAATTAGTTTTCCCTGTTTCATTTTACTTTTTTATTTCGGCTGCTTGAAAATTTTAAATTACATACATGGCTCACATTAAATATCCGTGGACAGTGCTGATCTACACCCTAAAGGACTGTGGCATACTGAAAGCACATAATATTTAGTGTGAGAAAAACCTAAATCAAGTTTCTGGTTTTATTATTTCTTTAAGTAGGTCACGTAGCACAAACACTAACTTTTCCATTGACCTTAGCAAGTTATTATGTCTCTGTGTGCCTCACATAAAATGAATTTTCTCATCAGTAAAATGGAATCATAAAACATACCTTATAAGGTTTTGTGAAAATGAAATAATAAATGTGAAGAACAAAACCTGTCATATTAATAGTACCATATAACTATTAATTATTCATATCTCTCAACTTGCTTTTGCTTATATTGAAAGGAGAATGATACTTTAAAGGATAAGGTTATAATCCAATGAAATAATATATTTAAAATTAATTTATAAATCATTACAACTAGGCACATATGAGTAACGGTTCAGCTCTAAAAGTCAACAAATCTAGGCAATGCTTGATGGTCATTAACAAGTTCAAGTCCTGCCAAAGTAAATATAAGTTCAGCTTTCACCCCTTTTCACTCCAGTGTATCAGTAGGTTGGTCTACTATGCATACTTTTTTATTCTATTACAGACTGTGTTCAAAGTGAAGTTTTAGTAAAAAGTCAAAAAAACTCAGGATTGATGTTAACCTTGCCCAATACTTATGTATATACTCATATGCTGGGCATTTAACTTGCTTTCTCAATAATTTTGATACTGAATAGTTACTAGGTTGACTTGAGGCTTTCTATAACATATTGTCCTTTAGAAGTATGTGGACATACTGTGAGAAAAAAAGATTTCAATCGTCATATATGGTACAGCTCCTGAAGGGAAGGAAGAGATTATTTTTTAATTTATTTTCAAAGATGCATAAGTGCTTGAACATTTATTAAGAGAAATAGATGCAAAAGAGTCATTTAATTTTTAATTGTGATAATTTTTTTAATGAGACAAGGTATCACTCTGCAGCCTAGGCTGGAATACAGTGGCACAATCATAGCTCACTGCAACCTTGAACTCCTGGGTTCAAGGGATCCTCCCACCTCAGCCTGTGGAGTAAAGTTAGGATTACAGCTGTGTGACACTGTGCCCAGCTAATTTTTTTATTTTTTATTATTTTATATTAATTTAGTAGAAATGAGGTCTTACTATGTTTTCCAGGCTAGTCTTGAGCTACCAGCCTCAAGCTACACTCCTACCTTGTGCTGGAATTACAGGAATGAGCCACCACTCCCGGCCCTCTGATAATTTTTTTAAATGGAAACATGCATTCATTTATTCCACTAATAATTGCTGAATGCCTACCTTGTGACAGGCACTACTATAGGAACAGGGACAGAAAGACAGTCAACCCAGACTGAGATCTTGTCTTCCTGGAGCTATGCAGTATCAAAATTACAGACAGAGCAAGTTAAATATCAAGCATATGTATATATACATACACAACTTCAAGGGTGATGTTGGCATGCATCAATCCAACTTCCTTGACTTTTTACTAAAACACTATTTTGAACATAGTTTGTGAGTAGGATAAAAAATTCAGTCCATCTCTTCACCAAATGTCAAGTTATGTATGTTCTTCTGTAGTAGTAAGACTCATCATGAAACTTCAGCAAGAATCTCACCTATTTGATGCCAGATGGCACAAAAAGCAAACCATTTATAGAGTGGAGAACAAGTAGACTATACACAAAAGTACTGCTGCCGCATGATTCCTAGTCTTTCAACCAAGTTCCAAGGATTTATGTGCTTTAACTCCCATTAGAATTTACAGAAATCAACAGTGCATGAACGGAATAAACAATCCTTAACTGGAAAATGAAGTCTTGAAGATCCCCAAGATAAAAGCCTGTCTTTCATATGTTTTTAATAATAATTTTCTTAAAAATTGACAAATAATCATCATCTATATTTATGGGGTATAATGGGATGTTTTGACCTATGTATACATTATAGAAAGAATCTATCAAGCTAATTAACATATTAGTCACCTCATCAATTTATCTTTTGTTGTGATGAGAACATAAAAAATCTATTTTAGCAATTTTGAAATACACAATACATTATTATTAACTGTGGTCACCTGTAGTGCAATAGGTCAGTAAAACATTTTCCTCCAGTCTAACTGAAGCTTTTTACTCTTTGATTAACATATTCCCTTTCTCCATCCTTCTCCCTGCCGTCCATTGCCTCTGGTAACCACTGTTCTACTCTCTGTTTCTGTGAGATTGACTTTTTTAGACTCCACAAATAGATAGATCACAGTATTTGTTTTTCTGTGCCTACTTAATTTCACTTAGCATAATATCCTCCAATTCTGTCTATGTTGTCACAGAAGACGGAATTTCTTTATTTTTTAAGATTGCGTATTACTACATGGTGTGCGTGTGTGTATATATATATGTATACACCACATTTTCTTCATCTATTTTTATCCACAGTGATGGATAGGTTGCTTCCATCAAAGGAAGCCATAGCTTTGTTTACTCATCCACAATGATGGATAGGTTGGCTGTTGTGAATAATGTCGAAATGAACATGGCAGTACAGATATTTCTTGAACATACTGATTTCAATTCCTTTAGATATATACCCAGAAGTGGGATTGCTGGATGATATGGAAATTCTATTTTTAGTTTTTTTTTTTTTTTTTTTTTTTTTTTTGAGACGGAGTCTCGCTGTGTCTCCCAGGCTGGAGCGCAGTGGCCAGATCTCGGCTCACTGCAAGCTCCGCCCCCCGGGTTCACGCCATTCTCCCGCCTCAGCCTCCCGAGTAGCTGGGACTACAGGCGCCCGCTACCGCGCCCGGCTAGTTTTTTTTTTGTATTTTTAGTAGAGACGGGGCTCCGTACTATTTTCCAAAATGGCTGTACCACTTTACATCCCCTCTAACAGTATACAGGGGTTCCCTTTTCTCCACCTCCTGGCCAAGACTAGCTATCATTCATCTTTTTGTTAGTAGCCATTCTAAGGGCTTTTTAAAATCAAATTTTAGAACTGTTCAGATTGTAAGTGGAGAGCAGATCACACAATATTCTGACTTTGCTTATTGGAGGCTAACTGTTGAAGAGCTGCCTCATGTAGTGGAAAACACTCTCTGGGCCGAGTCTGCAGACCAACTGGGTCTTAGTCCCTGACTCGAGCATAAATGTTTTAGATGTAGAAGAGCCAGTGTATGTGAAAGTGTGTTATATAACGCTATGCAGCATATACAACTGTACCTGCATAAGAACATTCCTGAACTGGTGAATGCCTGAGAGGAAATTGTAAATTTTATGTGATGGAATTGTTGTTTTTAATTAACTGATCGGATCTACTATGAAAGAAATGGAAAAGACGCTCGGCTCCCTTACAAGAAATCTGCTAGAAAAAAAGTTGGAGCTTACAAAGACCTGTGGTTGTTGAAGAGTTTAATACAAGTAAAAGTGAAATGATAGCAGTCCTGCAGCTGCACACCACACCCCCATAGTAACTAGAGGAGGCACCAGGCTAATTAAAATGGCCAGAAATTTCCACATTCAGAATTCTCGTAAGAGGATAGGTCATTTACCTGGATGCCTTCCAGCTTTTTGCCTGGACTACTGCCTTTCAGTTTACCTAGACTACTGTTTGCCCAAACAACTAGCAACTAATTCTGAAAATGTTAGAATCATAGTTCTATTCTACAATTATAATTGGGATTAAGTGATATGAAATGCACAAGTCAGAAAATATTGGAACCCTGGGCATAGGACTATTCCTACCTCCACCTCCTAAGCTTGTTCACATGCCCACCACTATGCAGTATGGTGCCATTTAGAGAGATGATGGGTAACAGCTAGAAGTACAGATTACAGTGTTTGTAGATGTAAGGCATTTGGTATTTTGAATCTCTAGATTCAAACAAGACACATTTTTCATAATACATGCATGCAACAGTATTCCTCATATCCCATAGAAATGATTAAAGGCCCATTAACTATAGCCATGCCAGAAAACAACTGCTATAAATCACTTATCAACTGCCAATACAGGATGCTGTGATTCTAGGTCAGATAAAGGAGAAAGGCAATCCCAACCAAATTCTACGTGCTGAAATTGTGTGCACCCAGCCCTAGTCATTACTACCTTCTGAAAGTGAGCTGCTGCCACCCTGTTTTGAATTGTTGGAGGTTTTGTTCTGTGCTTCCTTGTTCCAGAAATTACAAAATCTTATTATCATCTCTGGACTGTGTTCAAGCTTACAGGACTTAAAGAGTGATTTGGCTGGTAGCTTTTTTTTTATTATTATATTCAATTAGTAAGATGAATAAGCACTATTTTATATGAGACTTCTTATACTCAGCTCTAATTTAGGCCTGGTAAAGAAGGGAAAGGAATATCTTTTAAAAGGAGGACAAAGAAAATGAAATAAACTGTAATCCTGATTTTTACCCAAGATTAACATCATCTTGCAGTTTTTTTCTGAGAAATGACCAGTTTCTGTTTCAACTCTTTGTTTTCCGTCCTATAGGTAATTATTAATAATCCACAGACAAAATTAGAGCAGAAAGTATCTATCATTTAAAAGGTTCTTTTTATACTATTGAGCTTTTTACTTCTGTACTGATAAATTAAGTTGTTTTTTTTTTTTTTCAGGATGCACCACCCTTTTTGCTATTAAAAAATTAATGATTGTAAGTCCAAAGCCAGATAAAAGCTGCAGATATTTTGTCATCTATTTGAGCACCAGGTTGTGAGCTCAAGGCATAAAATATCTGCTCTTGGCTCATAATCTGCATGAGAGACATTAACTTATTAGAAAATGGTTTAAAATTACTGAGTGGTAAAGCAAATAAAGAACTATGTAAATGCTAATGTAATAAGGCTAAAAAGCAAGCAAAATTACCCCAAATCCAGAGTAAATCTTTAGCCAAAAAAAACTTTCTGTCCATCATACAAATAATTATCCCAACCTTACAAAATTAAGAGAAACAGAGAGTCCAGTTGGAGCCTGTGCCACTGTCTTTCTTCTTCTTTTATATCCTCCTCCCCAACAGTGCCTACTACAGCATCCTTTATGTAGTAGGGTCATAACTTCCCATTGAACAAAACTGTGCCGAGTATCTTTGATACACTGGGAATGAATAGTGACAAAATAATAGAGCTCATATTCTCATGGAAACTAGAACATTTATTAAATGTATGAAATAACACTACCCCCCAGGACTTATTCTTAATAGAGTCCTTTTTCAGGTGAAATTAGACAGATGATAGCACACTTCTGTTTTAACCAAATTAAAGTAGTAACCATATTTATGAGGGGTGGGAATTTTAGTTTTGTCTTTGTTTTTATTTTATAGGGTTAAGTTGTAAAGTTTAAAAAAAAGAGAGAGAAATGAAGGTGGAAGGACTAAACAGAATGCAAGTTTGGTTAGTCAATATGAAAAGCTCTTTAATTAGAGTCTAAGGTAACTTTATTTATCTTAGAGTCTTTACTTTCAGCCATGTTTTAATTATGTTCATTTGTCAAAAAGCTGAACACAACAAAAGCTTCAATAACCATAATCTGCTCATATCATTTAACAAGTGCTTACAGTAATGGTCCTAATGCATTGCATGACTGAGACAACCTCTGCATAGTCAGAGAAAAAAATACCTCCTACTTCAAGGTTTAAAAATCATATTGCATTTTTATTCATGAAAATTCACAATGCATGTAAGATATGTGTGACTCTCCATTAACCTGAATAGTAAATTAACTTCCTATTTCTTAATTATTTTACCAACACTTGCTTCTTCTTCCCACCTACCCTTCCAATACATTCACATGCACACACACTCACACCCATGACATACCCATGTGGGGGTCACTTTTTTGTTTTACATGGTTGAGGCTAACTGCATACTAAAAATAAAAAGGCAAAGGTGAATGAGACGACTTAGAATATTTTAACAGACAAAGGGCTTTTCCTCTAAGCTCTGAAGTTTCACCAGGCACTAGTAGGAAAACTTGCATTTGCTCTTTTCATTCACAGGGTCACATTTCAGTAATATGTAATATAAAAAGAGCTTAAAGACTTCCAGAAGAAGAAACCATGCTGTTATTTATTTTAATAACCATCACTTTGTTCATAAAACATCAAGAGAATTCACTCAAACCTTTATCACCGAGACAGTGCTGTCATTAACGACAAAATAGTTTCTTAGCCTGACCTCATAAGCCTTTAAGCCTGTGTCCCTCACTTGTTAATCCCTTATAGTCTGACTTTCTCTTCTGAAACTGCTTTCTCAAAGATTGCTAATGATTTTCCTCATCACCAGATCCAAGGATATCTTCTTATCTGTTGTTCTTCTAAATCTCCCAGTCACAACTGACACTGATGACCACTCCTTCTTTGAAATTCTCTCCTCCCTCAGGGTCTATATCATCGATGATCCTCCTCTTTTGGTTTGTTTTATGTCTGGTTCTTCCATGATTTTCCTGTTTCTTATATGTAGGCGTCCTCTTTGTTTTTCGGTTTGTTCAAATGGAGGGGAATGGGCATGCTTGTTTATTTGTTTAACCTCAACTTTCTTATCTCTCAACAATCTCTCTCGGCAATGTCGCCCAATAGTTTCTCTGTAAGTACTTTCTGAATTTGGGCTCTTCACTTCCAACTGAGTATAACACATCAACATTTGAATATTCCACCAGCATTTCACATTCAGCATGTCTAAAATTAACTCACTCTTTTCCTTACGAAACCAGCTCCTTCCTTTTTAATTTTTGTTTCCTCCAGTTAATGGTGTCTTCTGCCTCCCAGTTCTTCTTCAAGTTCCCAACCTGAGAGTCTGTTCTTACCCCTTGATCTCCTTTGCTTCCCTGAGCCACTTACTCCATAAGAAATATGGCTCCTCTTCCTTTGCTTCTCTTCATTTTTCCCTCTCCACTTCCATCAGTTCAGGCTTTCGCTACTGTGATGTGTCCACCTGTAAACTGGTCCTACCTCCCAATTTCTTATAACTTGCAAGATCTAGCACAGTGCCTCACACAGTGTAGAAGGAGCTCAAGAAATATTTGTTAAATAAAGTGAATAAAGGAACGCGTCTTAAAGTTTTCTGAGAGGAGGAAATTGTCAACATAAAGGGAAGAAGAAAAGGTAAACTGCTGAGTTTTCAAAAGCCTGGCGGTTATCTTTAAAATTAAAAATGAATCATATTAACACTTTGGAACCTGTTATGGGGCAGAGCAGAGAGAAAAGTCTAACAAACAAACCTTTTAGCATTTTGGAAAGAAACATGCCAGATTTTTAATCTTTTAAAAACTCATTAACATTCTGAAAAAATTTCACTGTTTGGGATGTTCACAATTATGGTTATTCCCAACTCCCAAGACACAATTTGTCTAGCATATTATTTCATCATTCTGCTTCTCAAATAGATGAATATAATGCCCTAAAAACTTTCAGTTACTTAGATATCATTATGAAAAAGGTCACTTTTTGCAGCAACTAAGATGTGAAAACCATTATCAGCTAAGATGTGAAAGCCATTATCAAAACCATTATCAACTAAGACATGAAAACCGTTATCAAAAAAGGGAGATGTATAATCTCCCTTTCTATCGGTCACTTATTCCAGGTTAGTGATTTTTTAAAAATAATCAGTCAGAGAGTGTTTCTGTGCAAAAATCTTCAGTGAGAGCCTTTCTTACCAAGATAGCTAAAGTTTTTTTAAAAACTTTAAAAAGGCTCTTTTTCATATACAACTTTAAATTTTGGTAACAGTTGAGAGCACCAAAGACACATGTTTTATGCTTTAAGCAGAAGACATGTTATTTGAAATGAATTACTAAAAATCTTTTTTTTTTTAGAATGTTTTATTCTAGCCTATTATTCTCTGCAATTACCAAGTGTTATTTCCTGACACACATTTTCATGTAAACAATGCACAGAAAAAAAACACTGCTTTTGCTGAACATGATACTGTGCATGACTTGGCAAAAATCTGAAATAGATTAATTTTGAAAGGAAGGCCATAGGTTTTTAAAATAAAATGGTATATACTTTTTATAAGAACCAAATTAAGCAAATTACATCTGTTTTCCTAATACGCTGATCAATATAGTGCATGTAATATTCCAACAGTTTGTAAATCTTCAGAATCCTTCAAACCCAAGGATTATGGCGTATAGTTATGTTTTATTTGCTTTGTTCTTTTACTCTTAACCTGAAAATCAAATTTTCTGGGTTTGGTGATATAAGGAATAACAAAAAAAAAGAAATTAAGACCAATTAAGACTATGATCTAAACAATTTGAATCCATAACTTTACATTTGAGAACTTGTAGATGATATGAAACTTTTGTCAGCTTTTAAACATATTTTTTAAAGCCCTGCTGATGAAAGATGTAGCTTCCAGTGTTTTCTCCAGTAGAGTTAATGAACTAGATGGAAAATATCTCATTAATTTCTTAAGTCCCCTTGTGAGGCAAAAAAATGACATTCTTATCTAACAGCTGGAAAAGCTGAAGAATTAGTGGATGTAACTGTGCTCAACTGCAAAGGAAAGAAATAGCTTTAGTATACCCTGAGATGTGGATATGAAAGAATATTTCATACACACATACACTCTCCCTTATTTTTAAGGAATCAATATCTGCTTAAAGAATAAGGCTAGTTAAAACCCTTGGATCTTGGCCCTATAACTTTTGGCAGAGTATATTATTGCTTCATGACCTGGCAGTGCAGTGACTCTTTTAATTTACTTTTAAATAGCTTTTCCCTAATCTATACAACCTAACATCTGACCAATAGTGAATCTTCAGCAAACTTAAGTCTCTTATTCCATACATTTTTTTTTAAAACTGTAAAAATTCAGGAAATAACTTTTTGCAAAGTACATTGAAGCACTTACTGGGAAGCAAAAAAGCACAAGTTGAATTGATTTATAGTTGCATAAAAACGAATTTGACATTTTACTTAGAAGTTGCAAACCACCGCATGGTTTTGAGTTTTTGAATTCATTTGCTTTGCAAAAAGTGGAATGTTTCACTTGAATGGAAATGCCCTCAAGTTACTTCCAGCATGACTGTAGGATTGATTTTTCTGGGTTAAGGGAGTACCAAAGTTTAGTGCCCTGTGTATATTCTTTTCTAAAAAAACAAACTATCATCCATGTATTTAAATGGACGTAGGAAATTCAAGAACAAATCAGGGAAATTTAACATCATTTCAGTATTACCAACATAGGGCTTTGTGTAACGACTGTGACATCAAGCTTTAAACAGATAAGGCTTTACCTCGGCTAGTCCAATAGAAATACAGTATGTAAATTAACCCATATTATCTGTATGCTGATTGGCCTGAGTTCCCCTGAATGTCACAATCTCACCATCCAGCAATGAGGTATTTTACTGCCGTCTCGAGATCAGATTATCACTGTAGAGAAGATTTTTATTTTTTGTTTCATTAACAGATTATTATAAAGCAATAAGCATGCAGAAAAAGAAGCAGACGTGTTACATTGGGAATTAATGAAAGCATGTCTGCTAGTTTTGGATAGGAGAACTGGGGAGTTCTTGCTTAAAATTTTATATCATCCCCACAAACAAAACTCTTCGGGAATGGTAAAATAAGAAAATGCATGATTCTAGAGGCATTCCTAAGCACCCACGTGTCAGGCTATGTGGTGTCTGTGGTATCATCCGACCTTTTGGACTGGTGTAAGTTTTACGTATTCGTTATGTTTCTAGTATTTTTCATCTGTAATAACAAAGGGGAAAAAAGGAAACTTGTACGGATAACTGCTTTGACATCACCCATCATTGGTCAGCTGAACTTGCAAGAAGGGAAAAGGAATACTGTTGCTTGGTGGGGTGGAATGCCAGGAATAGCCATTTAAACATTTTATAAGCCTGATTCTTTAGTGACATCCTTTAAGGTAGACTGAATGTAAATCATATTGTAGTTGTCCTCTGAACTTAGCTTTCTCCCTACTTTTACGCATATTTGCGTGCATTGGAGAATAGAAGATGACTAACAAAGACAGAGCTGCCCTAACTTGCCTCCCTTCTTCCCCATTGAAAAGATTTTTTGACTATGGGGAAAATAAATAAATAAATAACTTTTTTTCTTTTTTCCCATTCTTTTCTTGTCTTTTTCCAGCCAACCTGCAAATTTAAAGGTTAGCTGGAGACATCATTTAAAAAAAAAAAAAAAAAAAAAATCTAAAAGAAGCCTCTGGTGGTTTGGACCACCCTAAAAGGAAAAGGAAGAAAATGTTTGGGGAAGGTTAGGGTTCCGGGAAGCTGAGGGAGGGGGCGGGCGTCCCGGGCACTGTGACTTCCTCGTGCGCTGCCTTTGGGAAGAGGATGGGCCTGAGGTCCTGAAAGGGCCTTTCCAACCCCCCACTACAAATGCAGGGGGCGGTGTGGGGGAAGTTCGGAAGCAGCCACGAAGGGACAAAAGCTTAATGCTGCCAGTTGAACTGGACAGGGCAGTCAATAAACCCGGCCAGCTCTGGAGACAGGTAGGGGCTCCCGTTGGTTCCACAGTGGCTGAAGCAGCCCTGCCGCCGCCCTCGCCACCGCCGCCGCCGCGGCCCCTGCGTTACTGGGGGAAACGGTGCCGCTGCGACAGGGGAGGACGCGGCTGGAGCTCAAGGAGGCTCCAGCGCGCAGGCGCCGCCGAGCCCTGCCTGGATGCTCAGTCAAGGCGCTAAGGCAAAAAAAAAAAAAAAAAAAAGAAAAAGAAAAAGAAAAAAAGAAAAAAAAAAAGAATCAGCAATTTATAGAAAGAAGAAGCTATAGTCTGTCGGGATATCCAACGCCAACAGGTAGGAGGATATACTCTTGGTTAAGTTTGGGGGATGTGGGGCAATGCACAATGTTGATGAAACTGCAGGTTCACCGGGAAAGAGCCCTCCCTCAGGTTGTGTGTGTGTGTGTGTGTGTGTGTGTGTGGTTTTGTGTGTGTGTGTGACAATAAACTGCATAATGGAAGTACATTCAGACAATGCACCTTCACTAGGGCTTACTGAGAGTTCCATTTCTGGAAAGCCTTTCAAGACTGAGGAATATCAGACTGCGAATCACCGGGAACGGTTCCTTTGCAGCACAGAAGCAATCTCTCTCCCCATCTTCGCGTATGTAATGCATGTCTCTCTCCCTCTCCCCCTCCTCCACCCTCCCCCCATTATAAATCCAGGGGTGGCGGATTTCAGGTTTCGTAATGTTGCATGATGCGATCGGTATTTACCCTAGGATGTACCGGTGGGGAAATTAAAATCATCGAACGCAGTTTTGCCTGGGCTTCCATCAGCATATTCCGGGTCAGTGAGAAGTGGCAAAGGAAACACGCTTGGTGGGAATAACAGAGGAAGCCGATTTCCCTGGTGTGGTCCAGGCACCTATGAGACAATATGCATTTTGTTTTAAAAAGAAGCCACTTGTGATTTGCAACAAAGGTTATCAGTGTAAATGGGAAAGCCTTAATTGCCCAAGAAATACAGGTTCATGTTATATTCATTTGAATCCAGGCAGCCAAGGTTTACAAATGGAAGTGCATTATTCCTCTGGGTGTGTTTCCCTGTCCAATATTTACATTAACCATTTTAATAATCATGTGGGCTTAAAAGATTTGCCAAAAATGGGGGGTAGGGTGAAGAGGGAAAGACAAATGATTAAATCACATCAAATCTTGGGACAAGTAAGTTCCTATTAATTTTGAGGTCCAATTTTGAAATTTTGCTTTAAGATGAATCAACAAATACTCTTATGCAGCATGAATAGTGGCACTTAAGACATATTTTGCACAGGTTCTTTGGACCCACATCAAACAGAGAAGCTGCCTGTGAAACACTGACAGATACTAACGGATCTCAAAGAAATGTAGGTAGTGTCTCTGCTTCCTAATAGCAATCTTGTAGATTCCATTGCAATTCTACTGGTTAATTCCTGGACTGGCAGATTTTACAAGAATGGGACATTTTATTCCTTCTCTCCTGAAGGTACCTAATCAAATATATATTGTCCAAAATAGGGACATTTTAAAATTCACTTAGCTTGGAAAACTAAACAAGCCAATTCTCTGAAATCTCAAGCAAAAATATTTAGTAAAGCAAATATTAGTATTGAAAGTTAAAACTTTATTTGCTTCCCCATAAGTGAACAGCTTTATGTTAGCACTGTCTGACATCATTGCTTGTTAACTTAAGAACTGATAGCTCTTTTTTTTCCAGATATTCTGATGGCAAATCAAATGGAAGAAAAGAGGAAGCATGACTGCAGATCAGATCAGTTCTCTTTGCGGATTATATTTTCAGTAAAATGTATGGATCTATCTTTACCTTGTTCTTATGTCTAGATCATGAGACTTGACTGAGGCTGTATCCTTATCCTCCATCCATCTATGGCGAACTATAGCCATGCAGCTGACAACATTTTGCAAAATCTCTCGCCTCTAACAGCCTTTCTGAAACTGACTTCCTTGGGTTTCATAATAGGAGTCAGCGTGGTGGGCAACCTCCTGATCTCCATTTTGCTAGTGAAAGATAAGAGCTTGCATAGAGCACCTTACTACTTCCTGTTGGATCTTTGCTGTTCAGATATCCTCAGATCTGCAATTTGTTTCCCATTTGTATTCAACTCTGTCAAAAATGGCTCTACCTGGACTTATGGGACTCTGACTTGCAAAGTGATTGCCTTTCTGGGGGTTTTGTCCTGTTTCCACACTGCTTTCATGCTCTTCTGCATCAGTGTCACCAGATACTTAGCTATCGCCCATCACCGCTTCTATACAAAGAGGCTGACCTTTTGGACGTGTCTGGCTGTGATCTGTATGGTGTGGACTCTATCTGTGGCCATGGCCTTTCCCCCGGTTTTAGATGTGGGCACTTACTCATTCATTAGGGAGGAAGATCAATGCACCTTCCAACACCGCTCCTTCAGGGCTAATGATTCCTTAGGATTTATGCTGCTTCTTGCTCTCATCCTCCTAGCCACACAGCTTGTCTACCTCAAGCTGATATTTTTCGTCCATGATCGAAGGAAAATGAAGCCAGTCCAGTTTGTAGCAGCAGTCAGCCAGAACTGGACTTTTCATGGTCCTGGAGCCAGTGGCCAGGCAGCTGCCAATTGGCTAGCAGGATTTGGAAGGGGTCCCACACCACCCACCTTGCTGGGCATCAGGCAAAATGCAAACACCACAGGCAGAAGAAGGCTATTGGTCTTAGACGAGTTCAAAATGGAGAAAAGAATCAGCAGAATGTTCTATATAATGACTTTTCTCTTTCTAACCTTGTGGGGCCCCTACCTGGTGGCCTGTTATTGGAGAGTTTTCGCAAGAGGGCCTGTAGTACCGGGGGGATTTCTAACAGCTGCTGTCTGGATGAGTTTTGCCCAAGCAGGAATCAATCCTTTTGTCTGCATTTTCTCCAACAGGGAGCTGAGGCGCTGTTTCAGCACAACCCTTCTTTACTGCAGAAAATCCAGGTTACCAAGGGAACCTTACTGTGTTATATGAGGGAGCATCTGTAAATCTTTAGCCTTGTGAAAACTAACCTTCTCTGCTGAGCAATTGTGGCCCATAGCCATATCTTGAGAAGAAATTCAAGAATGGAATCAGCAGTTTTAAGGATTTGGGCAACATTCTGCAGTCTTTGCAATAGTTCACCTATAATCCTATTTTAAATCTCAGAGTGATCCTGCTGACTGCCAGCAAAGGTTTGTAATTAAGAAAGGACTGAACCACTGCCCTAAGTTTCTTTATGTGGTCAAAAACTAGATAATGAAAGTAGCAGGTGCTAAGTATCAGTGCTAAATGCTCTGTATGTCACTACATATGAAAAAACATCAAAAAACAATTAGCATTGGACATCTTAATAAATTAAGTTGACATGAGGTAAATGTGTTGATAAAAACTAATTTTAGAAGTTTGAAGACTTTAAAACATTTCATACTATTATTGTTTTGCAAAGACTAAAATATTTGGGGACTTAAAGTACTGTAATCCACTAAAGATGTGCCAATGAATTATTGGAATATCATACTTTAAAAACCGCCTTGTAAGTTCCGGGGAGCATTCCAAAGCAGTATATTGGTTCCAATTAGAGTTTACTTTTTTGTATTAATACATTGCTATTTCTAAATACCACTTTCCTTATCTACTAGTAAGATTGCTAGCATTGAACTGTGTTATGTGGTTTTTGTTGATTTGGTATAAAGTTTTTCCAATTCATTTATATTTTACAAATGCTAGATATTGGTCTGGGAGGCAACATTAATGGTACCAGCCTGTCACAACTGAGCAGTTCTAATAATGCAGAATAAACACATGTTGCCTTAAAGGGTTATCTAGTATCCTTCATCTTATTTAGCATTGGAGCAAATAGTCAAGGGAAATCGAATCAGTAACTGGTCATGGTCATGCATCTGAAAGTGCATGGAAGATCATTTAGTACTTTTTCCTTTTTTCTCACATGGTTTGAAACTTAAAGTGCACATCACTGAAATAATGAGATTTTCTTTTGAGGTGTGCTACCCTTCCTAGAGTGTTCTAAGAAGCAGGCAGTTGATGTATGTTTATATTTTAAGTCAGCTGTCAAGGGGAGACCACAGCCTTAGTATGACATCCTGCACAATTTGTGAAGCATTTATTCTACTGAAGGCACAGTCTTGTTTATACTTTCTGCACATTCAGTGTATTGGTCATTTAAATTATTTCAGTTTTAACTTGTGAAAGCTTATAATATGATTTCTGGTATTTTAGAAATACATTAGAGTCTGTGAGTCTCATTCTTTAAGATACAGATGTGTGAACTTCAATATAAAGTTGCATTTGCCAAAATTTACCCGTGTAGCCTGTTAATTTTCTTGAAATAAGTTTTACATTTTTGGCACTTAACAGCTTTTTTTGAATCTGGGCGGCAAGCACAAACTAGAAAGACTAGCTTTATTATGGTTTTGTTTTTTGATTCTTGTAGCTACTATATTCCAGACTGGAAATATATGAATGATAATCAACATAATGCTGATAAACTGACATAATATTATCTTTAAAAGCATTATTTGGTAGTTTATTATAATCATCCCTCTATTATTCTTAAATACCAGTAGTATTTAGAGATGTGTACCTGCTTAGTTAATTGGCTCAGAATTTTAATATAAATATCACACTTTAATTTGGAGCATAGTACCATAGAAATTTGGGGTTCTAAATATACAACTTGTAAGAATGGTTTACACCACCATTATGACAAAACTAGAAAAAGTTATTATTTTTGTTTGCTTTCTGTTGTTTTGTTCATTGGTTGGTTTTTGTGAAGTTTTTTTTTTTTTTTTTTTGGTATTTGATAATTAAGATTAGGAATCTAATAGAACAGAAATCCTATTGCTATAGTACTTCTGTAAAGAGAGTATCAATATAAGTAAGGAAAATAAATCAATGAAATATTTTGATGATATATGCAACTATTCAGTTTTGCTCATATAAGGACAGCTCAAGCCATGAATTAGTGAGCATTCTGACCTCATTTTTACTTTACACCAAAGTTGATTAGATCTGAGACAAAGTTTAATGCACAACAGTGAGTTGGATCTAGCAATAAAGTCTCCTTGGTACTGAAATCATTGTCTAAAATAAAGGAAATCTTATCAAAAAAGATGTTCTGATAACATTGTGATTGCAACTCAAAAAAATTTACAGTAGAAACGTAATTGCAATGATGATAATGGTTAACTTTGCTTAGATGTTCAAATATCACCAGCAATCAGTAGAAAATTCAGCAATAATCTTAAGACTAGAGAGAACAGGTTCACCATTGCATAGACAAGAAAACAGATATGGGTTAAGAGTCGGGGATTGAGGAGTCAAGAGCAAGGGCCACGTGAAGCTTCCCGACTCCACTGAGCTATTTGGAATAACCGATTCCCACAGTTTTGGTAAGTGACCAGCCCCAGTGATCAGTGAGTCAGGCTGAACTGCAGTGACTTTAAGCCTACTCCTGACTAAGTTGGCATTTGCAGGTCAAGCAGGAAGCAGTTGACAAGACACATCCTCAGTGAATCAATGCCATTTGTAACTCAACTGGTAACAGTGGCAATCAAACAAAATAAAAGGCTACTTCAGTGTCTTAATGACCAAATCACATTATCTATTTTAACACTCATTCCAAAATTCAGTATTTAATGTAATTAATCTTTAATCCTTAAAAATACATTCCCACTGTAGCAGGACAGGGGGTGTCCAACTTCTCTGTGAGACTGATTATCAATAATAATGTGTCCCTCTTGGACTTAGCACATATCTGAGATGAATGGTCTTTAAATTGTTTTTCATAATAGTGATGATATGTTTGCTTGGATACGTCTGTACTATTTCATCTGGTTCGTTTTGCACATAATAGATTTATTTGTGAGATGCCTGGCTGAAGCTAGGCATTCAGTTTGCGACTGTGGAATCCTATGCAGGTATTAACCAAGGCAGAAAGAGGTGAGTAACTTGACCAGTTCTCCACTGAGACCCTATTTAAATAATACAAAATTAACCATAGTGATTAGATGAAAAAAATTATTTGTAGATAGGATAACCTATTGACTCAATTATCTTTTGCAGATATCAGCAGGTTGGATTTCAACACCATGATTGTCTATAGAAGTTAACTGATTTATTATTGTTAACACATAAATATGGCCACTTATCCACTTGCCTCAAATTCCTTGAATGCTACCTGAATTGTTTGTTCATTTATTTACTTCTTCAACAAATATGTGCTGAGTGCTGGGCTTGGTGCTGAGTGCATAGTGGAAAACAAAGCGGAACAGTCTCTCATTTAGATTTTTTAATCTAGTGGGAAAGAAATAATAAATACGTAGTAGCAATGAGTTTTGAGTGTTGATATGGTAAAAATTCCTAAGAAGAACTTGGTCATAATGGCCATAAATGCACTGTTCTCCATTTTCACTTCAGGGCCTTATCATCTTTCTTTGCCCAGTGTTATTTGGGATCTCATATATATTACACATACTCCCTCAACTGAGAGGGAACCCCCTTATTCTATTCAAAGCACCAGGAACCTTTCACCCACACTTAGACGAATCACCATGTTGTATTTTAGAACCAGCTCCCATGTAGTTAATTCTATCTTCATAATAACAGCAAAACCTAAGTTTTCCCTTCCAAAGTTAACTTCATATCCCAACTATCCACTTCCAAAACAGAGATATTTCAATTTCTTCAAGAGACATGGAGGTGTCTTTTCTGACATACTCTTATCTTCCTGCAAGATAGGATGAAAATGCATGGGTAAAATGCAATCAAAGGAATGACTTATTTGTGTGCATCTTACGATGACTTGCAGGGACCCTCCCAAGTTACTTGTGAAACAGGGTGCATATCTTTTATCATTAAAGCATGCCACCCCTTCAATATTTTTATTGCTCCTTAATTGGAATACAATAAAACTCCCTAATCGCCTATTAGCTGAAAAGTTGGTTTGCCCTCCAAAATGTACTTCTATTGCAAGTACGATGAAACTGATTTATAACCATACAGATTATATTTTTCAGCTAAACTGTCATAATGAGTTGGGTTGCACCTGGGATTACTGTAGGACGGTTGCAAACAGAGCCAAAACTCTTCACTTCTGTGTATTCACTATTGGATACATTTACTGGGTTTCATTATTTCATGCCATGTGTAGCATAGGCTGTATTATTATTAAAACAAAAGCAGTTTGCATTAATTTCTTATTAAAAAGAAAAGAAAGAAGCTAAGATGATAAATGGTAATATTTCAAATACTGGCTAAAGACATTAATCAAGGTAGATGGTAACCAGAATTGTCAGATATTTATGGTTCTAAAATCTTGTGAATTTATTGTTCTATGCAAAAATAGATCATTTTCATGTTTGTTAATATTCTCTTATGAATATTTTAAATGGAAATTGCAGGATATACTAAGAATTGTTTACTGCTGTAATTTTTTGTTGTTATTGTCAACTGTGGGCATGTCAGCGTTCTGTGAGTTTCCTGATTCCCTCAGAAACTTTTTTTACACCACATTAAAAAGGTAGAATTGTTCAGTTTTGAGGCAAAAATTCATAATTAGTCTGTATAGTGGTTAAAGTGAAAATAACATTTGCAAATGTCTGGAATTTGTTTTTTGGCCATCAGTCAAAATAGTAAAATAAGTTAAAGGCATATTTGAATTGGAGCAATGTAGAAAGAAGTTTTTGTTGTTGTTTGGTTTTTTTTTGATAACATTTTTTGCCTAATGCTGCAATGTAACAGGCTCTATTAAAACCAAAAAGCTTTAACTGTATGAAAAGATTATATAAACAAGTCCTGGTTTTTAAAATGGGGCAGGAGTTTTACATCATCCCTTTTTGCCAAAGGGATGATGTCCATTAGCTGCTCAATCCCTTTGGGTTAAAAGGCTTTTAAAGCCAGTTTTTCTCTCACCATAGCAGGCAGTTGTGACAAGGGCTGGCTCCCTGAGGAAAGCAAGGAGAATGTGTTTCCCTCTGAGTAATTGAAAAAAAAAAAAGCCTCAAAGCCTCAGGTGGTTTGGGGTTTGGAATTATTCACACCTGACATTCACAGCCGCCTCCTTGGCTTCTGGGGACAGAGGACAACATCATGGTCAGAAAGACCTAGGTTCCAAGTTCAGTTTGGAGGCAGAAAGCAATTCCTTTTTCTTCTCTCTGTGTTTGGAAAATAATAGATTATTGACCCAAATATTAAAACTGATACTATAATGCGTTTCCTGGTTTGTGTGGTTTTGACAGACAATAAAGTAACATTTCACTTATAAGGGTATTCAAGATTATTGAATAAGGAAGCAAGTCATTCATTATCACACAATATAAGGAAGATGACTATAATCCTACAATATAAGGAAAAGTGATTATAATTTTTAAAGCTGAATTGACGCTTGAGCTTGAACTAGCTAAAGTTAATTAATTGTTTCTTTTCATAGCTTTCAGGGGAAAAATCTGACTAAATAGATGAAAAAAAATAGTTTGATCTTTTTCATCCAAAAAATTAAAAGTTAAAATATCATTTTCTTCCGTGAAAAAGGGAATTTTTGAACATTTTTCTTAAGCATTTTTACTTAGACATAATTCAGTACAACAATCATTTATTGCACATCTACTGCATGCATGATTTTGGGCAAGGTATTTAACCTTTCTATAAAAAGTGGACTGCAATGGTACATATGTCCTCGGGTTTTTGAGAGGATTCAGGGAGTGTGCATCCTTGTGAAGCCCTTAGCAGAGTGTGACATCTTAAATAAATGGTATTTTTTACTGAGTATGAGGGGCTGGCCCTCTCATGGTTCACCATGTAGCAGCAGAGATACCAACAAATTATGAGACGATGTGCTGAGTACTGTAAAGATGATATGTAAGATAAGTGTTCAAGGAACACAAACAAGCAATGAACTCTGTGAAAGTGGGAGCAGGAAGGTGAGATAGAAAAGGTGGCACTTGAACTCAGTCTTGAAGGAAAATTTTAATTTAATATGCTTGACAAAGTCGAGAAAGCCATTTCAGATAGAGGGAATAACAAGGTGAGCAAAAGGCAATGAGATATGAAAGCTCATGATGTGTTCAACATAGGGATTCACTAATCAGAGAAGTTTATGTGGTGTAGCTGGGATTTAGGTACTGAACTGGGAAGGCCAGCATGGTGTAGAGGTTAAAAAGCGGGACATTTGGAGATTTAAGTCCTTATTCTGGCCCATACTAGCTCTATGGTCTTAAACAAATCAGTTAAACTCTTTGAGTCTCAATTTGCTGATCTCTAAATTGAGGAATAAGTAGTAGCAACATTTTAAGATTTGCTTTGAAGATTAAATGAGATAAAAACATAACTATTATTTATTAAGTTCTTACTATGTACCAAGCTCTGTTCTAAACACTTTTCATATATTAACTCAGTTGATTATCACAGTAATTAGATGCTGTGATTATCTATACTTTGCAAATGAAGAAACTAAAGCACAGAGAAGTTAAGTAACTTGCACAAGTTGGCAAAGCATAGCTGTAAAGCACTTAGTACAGTAACCAGCACATTGTGAACTTCGGTAAATTCTGGCTATTGTTATTGTCATTACTGCTGCTACTGCTGGTTTTGTTTTGTTTTGTTTTTGTTTTGTTTTCTTTTGTTCTTTTTAGATAGCTGACCAAGGTTACAGACTAATGGGAGCAGAAGTGACCGAGCAGAAACAGAGCTCCCAGCCTTCAGAATTCAGCTCCACCTTGCTGCGCTCTCTCTCCTTTCCCACTGAGAATCTGAAGGAAGCAAAGAATAGTAGTTCTAATATCCCTCTCCGCTTTCATATAGGATTGTATTATTGCAGAAATAGGAGAATCTATTTGATTTTTCAAATAACTTTTTAGAAGAACATTGTTTAGATTTTAAAAGTGGGCTACACGGTTCACACCAGGTGGGGAGTTTACCTACATCCGGTTCATATTCTTCAGTACTAAATCAATTTTGTCACATTCTATGTAAAGTGGAGATTTAAAGTTGATGATTATCATAGGCTGGGTACAGTCTTTTCTTGGAGTCTGTCAAGTCTCCCTTTAAAGCTCCACCTTCCAGGACCATTATTCCCAGTCCATGTCCCAACTAATTACACTTCTTTCCCTACTCTGATGTTGCTCTACAGCCTTCTGTAACACTAGTGTTTGTAGCTATATATAGTAAAGGGATAATTCATGGAGAATACAATGGCAGAATTACCCCATAAGTACTGTTTGCTTGGTATTTGCACATCACATGGTTTCCCCACTTTTCTAACTCTTGACTCGTGGTCCGCTGTTAACACACCTGGTCCTTCATCACTGCATTTTTGTAGGCTGTTGTTTTGGCCATTTGAACCTCTTGCTTTCATTCCACTTGGGCTGGGCTTCCTTCTTTTTATCTGACCTCTTGCTTTACTTCTTACTGGCATCTTAAATAAGTGGTATTTTTTACTGTGTCTGTAGGGCTGGCCCTCTCATAATTCACCATCTAGAAGCAGAGACATCAACAAATTGTGAGACAATGTGATAAGTGCCATAAAGAAGATACGTGAGATAAGTGTTAAAGGAACTCTTGTATCAAGGTAGTTCCAACTTCTAACATAATAGCTGCTGGCTTCCTCCCATGCCAGCTTGGTGCTGTCTGTGGTCTCAGTAAACATAGCTTCTATTTAATTACCTTACGCAGTCAAGAAAAGCATGTCAGCCTGAATGTTAGACAGTGGGCTGCTGATCAGCTACAGGGCAAGGTCAATTCACTTGACCTCTTAGTCCCTTCAACTGTATAATAAAGGGGTCGAGTTCTAAAATTCCATTGGCTTGAAAAAAATCTATGATTTGCCCATCTGGGTCACTGATATTCCCCCGATATAAGTGACATTGCTATTCTGAATCAACATAACTTCCCACAGCTGACACTGGTCCACTGAAAGCCACTTCCTATGTATAGTACTCCAGCTAACTAGGTTTCTACCTAAGCAGTTGTAGGCCCAAAGTGATCCCTGCTTGTTGATATCAACACTGGAGAATGTCTACAGCACATTAAAATATTCTTTCACTGGGATTCTGCTTTATTCATGTGCCAACTTCATAATAGTGCTTTTAATTTTAATCAGACAGACTTGATGCTCTGCTTCCATTTCAGATGACTAAATTATGGATATTTGTGCCCCATTATTTCTTTGTATTCTATTCCTTGTATTTTGTATGTTCTCTCTCCAATTATAAATATGTTATAAATAGTCCATGGATTTCTTTTAGAGGGTATCAAACCTGTTTCAAGTTTCTGTTTCAAACTACAAACCAAAAAATTTAGGAAGATGTTTTAATACCACCACAGTTTTTGATTACAGAAGGACCCATTTTTGAATGGATACTTACTAAGCACCTACTTTATACAAGGAGTTCTACAGGGTTGTTAATAAATCCTTTGATCAAACCTGCTACTGGCTTGGGTTTTAGTCTCAGAGACTTGCAAACTGAACATAAATCTAGTTTTCTTTTTATAGATGCTTTTGCTATGCCTACCATTCATTTAAAAAATGACTTTTAAATTTAACCCAGTGCAAAAGTGCATACTATTTTTAATTACACACAAAGCTTAGATTTAAATGTCTATAATTAATAGTACATTTTTATTGATACTTTCTGATTTATATTTTAAAATGATTTATTTTGAAACATTCTTTTTGTATTTTGCATCTAGCAGCTTGTTGACTTTTAACTAGAAAAGATATTCTTACCATGGTAGTAACTTTTTATCTACTATTAAAAATAAGGAAGTTGGTAGGTAATATAGTAGAGAAAATAATCATGCATCCTAGAATTTATAATTCAAAGAAACAAGTGTTCCTGTTTTTAGATGGTCTTGATACACCCACAGAGCACTGGATATTCGGAACAATTATTGCCATCAATGTTTCTGGATATAATGCAACTGAGTTTCTTGATGCAGAAAGAACCTGTATTCTTCTCTGTGGTGCTATTATTTGTTATGCCTGGAAGGTCTTGAGCATTTTCTGTAGTGCATGAGCTCCAGTGCTTTGTGTTTCCATCATGGGCATAAAAAACTGTCATTTTCAGGAAGAAAAAAAAAAAGAAGAAGAGAGAAACACATTTTCTACTGTATTGAGTCTTACTGAGAAAGATTTGCTGTTATAATTTTAAAGCCAATTTAAATTGTATGTACATGAAAAAATAGATTCTCATAAATATTCAACTGAGAAACATTCTATTTTAAACCAACTAAAACTATACTTATATCGATAATCATGATCAATTATAATGTGTTCATCATAAGGATGAGGAGGAATATAATAAAGGAAATAGGAGACCCAGCTTCTTGCCTCAGATGCTTCTCCTTGGCAGAAGACAGAAAAACATAGTTAAATATATTTCACCATTAGCAGCAGAAACCAGGATGTACCACATACATAATCACCAAAGAGAAGTTACATAAAGAAATAAGAGAATGGTAGGCACCAGTGATACTCGAAAAAAAAATTGTGAGTAGGAGAGTTTGAAAAGTTTGAAAGTAATTTTTAACAAAGGATGAGGCCAATTTTTTAAGTGGTTTAGAATTTGACCCCACTCTTTAAGAACCTTCAGTGTCTATTATATATCTGGGACCAAATTCAAGGCCCATTAGTAAGATCCTTTATGATACAGCTTTATTTTTATCTATCCAGATCATTCTCTCATTCTTTTCTGTTTTCCATTCTTTATCACCATTCCATAAATAAACACACACACACACACACACACACACACACACACACACACACACTCCTACTTCTTTTTTATTTTTTTAAATACTTCAAGTTCTAGGGTACATGTGCACAACGTGCAGGTTTGTTACATATGTATACATGTGCCATGTTGGCGTGCTGCACCCATTCACTCGTCATTTACATTAGGTATATCTCCTAATGCTATCCCTCCCCCCTTCCCCCTCCCCACAATAGGCCCCGGCACACACCCCTACTTCTACCGGCATGTAGATACATACTTCTCCTTCTCTCCCAAGCTATCCAACTCAATCTATAGGCCCATTGGCCTTTAATCACTTTGACCCACAAATTAATTTCTCAATTTTCTGCATGCCAAAATTATATGTAATCAGTATGTGGCTTTACATGATGAGATGGAGTTTTCTAATTGCTTCAGATTTCTCTAGTAAGATTGTAAGCTCATGGGCCTTTTCTTCTACCTATTTCCTATTCCCACAAAGTATCCTAACTTAATACTAGGCAATAAGTAAATGTTTAATATGGAGAAATATTATTTACATATGATAGAAGAGAAAAAATACGAATTCAAAAAATTGTCCTATCTTTCTATCTCTTTTACTGGCACTCTTTTTGCCCTTGTCCCAGTTGGGATGCTAATTCAAATATTATGTCCAGAACAGGTGAGGTCAGTAAGGGAGGAGAGAGAAAAAAAGAAAATCTGTGATTACAATCTATATAAGCCTCTCCTCTTCCCTTTATGAATGAATATACTAAAATATTTTAACGAAAAAAGAACTTTAAAATTTTCTTTAATGATGATGAATTCTAAACTATTCATACTTTGTCACCTCACTCCCTTATGATTGGTTTCAGACAAATGGCCTACAGAATCAGAAAGGCTATATGACATTTTCTTTATAGCTGCAATTTTCATATAAACACGCTAAGCAATATTGAAGCAATACGTTCAACTTTTATAAGACATATTTTTATTTTAGGACATTTTTCACATTCAACAATATTCACAGATGGGGAACATTTTATTAATCAAGGATATCTCTTAATCTATGCTTCAGTAAGGACCTAAATTAGACTCCATTTAATAGATAATTCATTGCAACTTCAAAAAGTCATCATTTAGAAATCAGTTAAGTTCTAGTAGAAATTTTTTAAAGCCACACTTGCACAGATTACTGAGAACAAGATCAAGAACAAGAGTTATGCTTATCAAGTATAAAATACTGCCTTAACATCCATATATGTTCCCCAATAATTGAAATAATTTTATAAAATGTATTATAGAATAACCCAATTTTTATCAGATGTTTCAAATAGAGTGATTGAAAAATCCCTCTGAAACATCATTAAGAATGAGTCCATAATTTCATATTCCATTTCATGTGTTAAGAACATTAACCTAATAGCAACTGAATTTTTAATATATATCTAAGTATACTTTAGAATAATTTTGTTTCATTTCAAATAGATTACAGGCTGTTAACATAAATGCTGTTGAGTTTGGTGTATAATGGCACTTGCTATTTTTATTGAATTATTGTTATCATGATCATAGTTATTTTAAATCATAATAAATGGGGACAATTTGGGTGTCAGTTGGACATAAGAGTAAGAAAGGCTTATAATCTTAGTTTATCTGAGACATGAACACCCTGGGTATTTATCAGTGATAAAACTGGATAGTTGGATTTCTTGATTTCACAATTTTTTTTAAAAGCAAATGTTGTAAGTTCTAGGTGAACATAAGCCCATTTTTAAAGCTAATACCTTTTTTATACTAAAACCTTCAGTTTAAAAGTTCATCAGAGAATTAAATAATTGTTAGAACCAGGGACAAATAATTATAACCTTTGATTTTGCTAAAGGGTTATGAACTGAATGTCTTTCTCTATTCAGTTAACTGAACTTGGCTATGGTTTGGAATACTGAAGAAGGGATCATAAAGATTTTTCAATTGTTGTAAATCACTTTTCATTCACTCATTCAACAAATATTTATGCACCACCTACATATGTATCTTACATTATACATACTAATCTGGACAGCTGATTATCTCAACTCCAAAAAAAAATTTACCTTTTTAAAAAGTATTTTAGTAACTAAGGTTCCAACTCTAGCTTTTAGATTTTAATCATTAAAGAAGATAAAAATCATCCTACATATTCATACCTGAAACACCTTGTTTCTCAAATCAGGAAAGCAAGTGCTTTATTCTATTAAAAATGATTGGATTCTGGGCATCTTAATTGAAGCAAAAGACCAGTTATATCATAAAAGTGCATTTTACAGAAAAATGTAAATAAGGGAATAAGACCTTTGGCTTCTAAGCCTACAGAGGTTCCCAACCATGTGGGGATGTGATTTTATGCAGTGATGCAATGAAGTGATTTGGCTAACCAGCTCCCCAAGCTTCCAGATAGAAGTTAAGTTTCAGCAACATACCAAGAGTATTCATCTATTAGGACTGTGTTGTTTGGTATATTCTGAATTTGGTAAAAAGGAAATGAATTATTATTGATTTTATTTGCATTGGTTTTTAAATCACAAGGAAAGATGCCAAAAAAATGGACAATAGGGATTTATTTTTTAGCTTAGGCATACCTACCCTGAAGCAAAGCCACATTTTCCGTAAATACAGTCAGTGCTGGACAAGCATATGAGAAGAGCAGACTTGTGGCTGGACTGGATTCTATGCTGGTCACTGAGCATAGTACAACACTGTGGATCCGGGAGGACTGAGAGTGACCCATGGTAGCATGAATCCCCTTCAACAGTCAAGTAACTTTTAATTTTTGCAACTTTAACAAGCTGACACTGAAGTGGAGGTAAGATGAGAGACAAATTGGGCTCACTAGAAAGCAGAAGAAATTTATGAACACCTTTTATTTCTCTGGAGCTACTTCTATCTCTCCAGACTGCAATTCACCTGCCTTCCTTTTATAAAAGGGCTAAAGCCTAATATCAGCCTGCCTCCATCATGTCACTGCCAAACACATCAGCAGTTGTTTTTTAGGTCAAGAGGTTCAAATGGCTGTTTTGAACGACCATTGCCAATATAAGCATTTCTCTACTGAATTTACTTTAAACTATTCTTCTATTTTGCACAAATTGATATTGCTTTTACTTTGAATTTCTGTATTATTTCAAAACTTTTTGTGAACATCTTTTTTTAAGAAACTCAGATCCAATTACACTGCATTCACTTTTGAAGAAGGCACATTGAAAAAATACAATTTCCTATTTCTTTTTCTTTGTCACCATTATACAGACTTGAAATTGTTAGGTGCCTCTTCTTTGTAAAGAATTTACCATAAAATTAAGATTTTTCCAGGCTATTGTGGCATAAGGGATCTAGATAAATCCGTGTGTGAATGGAAGCCCACAGAAGGGCACATCAGTGGCCACAAAAGCAAGGCCTCCCACCCCACATAGCCCTCAGGAACTCAATGACTGGGTCTCACACATCAACCAAACAGAAGAGAAAACACAAAACGAAGGTTATGATTCTTGTTGATGAAATAAATGGCACCATAGGAAGAATAATAAAAACAGCTCTTTTAAGTCTATCGAAATAAAAAGTAATTTCTAAGGTATAAATGCCACAATAGGAATGAGTTAATAGGAAAATGGAGTCTGAAAGGCTCTGAAGAGAATGGACTTAATCGTGTCTAAGCTTATGAATCTGATGAATATTCCTATGCAATAATATCACAACAGATTGGATTCTTAATATAGAACGTCACATTGTTTCAGGAAATTAAAAGGAATTACAAAGTCATTACATAGATTGAAACTTCAGGAGCACAGAAGTATTGTTTTGCTGGCCATCCTGAAAGGCTTCTCTGAAAGTATTTATGTCTCCCAATTTCTATATGTTACTAATTAATGGGTCACTTCAATTTGTTTATTAGCATAGAACAAATAAGTTCCATGGGGAAAAAAATGTTATTAAGCTCTTCATAGGTTTTGTGCGTCCAAAAACGTATGTGTATTATTTATATTTTTACTTCTAAATGGATTACACCAGTGATATGGTTTGGCTGTGCCCCACCCAAAACTCATTTTGAATTCCCACATATTTTGGGAGGGACCTGGTGGGATGTAATCGAATCATAGGGGCAGGTCTTTCCTGTGCTGTTCTGGCGATAGCAAATAAGTCTCCCCAGATCTGACGGTTTTATAAAGAGGAGTTCCCGTGCACAAGCTCTCTCTCTTTGCCTGCTGCCATCCATGTAAGACAGGACTTGCTCCTTCTTGCCTTCCACCATGATTGTGAGGATTCCCCAGCCATGTGGAACTGTAAGTACACTTAAGCCACTTTCCTTTGTAAATTACCCAGTCTCAGGTATATCTTATCAGCAGCATGAAGATGGACTAATACAACTGGCATATTTTAGAAATACGTCTTTTCACATATCATAACAGGACAAAGCATACAGTTCTATCCAAGAGCCAGAAGACCTGAATTCTAATTCTGATGCTGCCGCTAACTCACTGAGTGACCCTGCCAATGTCAGCTAATCTTTTGGGACCTGTTTCATTATTCTCAAAACAACCTCTAAGAAAAACTCTGCTCTCATCCTCAGCCAGTTTCTTTCATTGTTTCAACTATTCCTTTTAAATCTAAGATTAATATAATGAAATTTTCATTTATATTCACTGCACAATTTCTTTTAATGAGATTTTTAATGGACCCATATAATAACAATAATCCCTACTTCCATTAATAGTTTGAAAAAATGGTCTGAAAAAATTTACAGAGATTCCAAATGTGTATAAAGGACCTACTTTATGCACAAAAAGTCTTCATTGTATGGGAAACGACTTTAAACAAGTGTGTGTGTGTGTGTGTGTGTGCGCGTCTGTGTGTATGTGTGTGTGTTTGTGTATGCATATTTATATATGTTCATATATCCTGAAAGCTATACAAGCCATAAAATGACTAAGGAGAATTTTTTTTCATTGGGAAGAAAAATAATGAATCACATAATTATTTTAAGAGAGGGAAAGAATGACTGAAATAACAAATTAGATGGATGGAACACATGTCGCTTCCAGATTCAGACCCAATGGGGACTTCAGAAGAAGAAGCCACGTATTGTTTTATTTATGGTTATAGGAACCAAATACCTATACAGACAGAAACTAAAAGCTAACAGCATACAATAAAAGCAAGGAAAACTTTGATAATATAGAAATAATTACAGCTTTATAAGATTTGCACCTCAAAACCTATCATCTCTAGCAAAAAGGTATGTTCTCGATCTAGTCATAGAGAGTAGAACCATTACAGGTAAGGGGTCAGCTTGTAATATGGACAACTGCTAGTTAAGGCAAACCTTAAAAAGAGTTGATGACCACCTACAGTGTATTACTTGAAGAACCATAAAATTCTTTCTCCTAAAATATATATTACCTCCTCTATGGCCTAACATTCTCGTCCAGCAAGAGGAGTAACCTCCAGAAGGACACTGTGAAATAGTGTATGTGTAACATCATCGATTTGAGAAGGTCCCACTGCCCAACTCATCCTCTCTCAAACTACAGAGATACCTTGTCCTATCAATTGTCCCCACCACACTCCTGGAAGTTGAGCCTCTCCTGTTTTACCGGCTTTTGCTTTCTTGTATTTGTCATTTAAACACGTTCATTATTCTCTTGCCTCAAATAGAGGATGAAAAACCCCTCAATCCTACATCTCCCTCCAGCTGTAATGCCTTCTCACCTCTTCCCAGTCAAGCATCATCTTCTAGTCACTCTTCCATCAATGGCAGCCCTGTTTCCTTCACCACTTCTATTCCTAAGGTCCAAGAATATCAGGGCTGGTAAATCTAATGACACTTCTTTTTTTTGAGATGGAGTTTTGCTCTGGTTGCCCAGGCTGGAGTGCAATGGCACAATGTCGGCTCACTGCAACCTCTGCCTCCTGGATTCAAGTGATGCTCCTGCTTCAGCTTCCCGAGTAGCTGGGATTACAGGCACCCACCACCATATGCAACTCAATTTTCATATTTTTAGTAGACATGGGGTTTCACCATGTTGGCCAGGCTGGTCTCGAACTCCTGACCTCAGTTGATCCACCCACCTTGACCTCCCAAAGTGCTGGGATTACAGGTGTGAGCCACCATGCCTGGCCCTAATGACACTTCTTGGTCCATGGGTTGCCTGATTTCTTAACATCATCTGTCACACTTTACCACTCTGTCTTTCTTGTCATACTTTTCCCTTGGCCTCCACGATACCATGAGCACCTGATTTTCCTCCTACTTCTCTGGCCAGGCCATTTTGGTTTCCTTTGCAGGTTCCACTTTTTCCTTAAACATTGTTATTTATCCTTAAGATGCTACCATAGGTCATTCACACCTCTCTTTTGATAATGTCCTTGGAAAACCTCATATGTGTCTGTGTATATTTTATATATATATCTATATAGCTATATATAGATATATATATCATGTATGTGTGTATATAACATATGTGTATACATATAGCATGTATGTGTACATATCTATATAATCTTATAATCAGCTGTGTTAGGGCCTCTGTTAACTATTTCAGCACCTTTGTGAAAACTAGAAACAGATACTCCCTCCTTACTTAACATCTGCCAGATAGCTTTTACAAAAATATATAACTATACAATATCTATGATGTCAACCTTAGATGTGACACTTTTGTGTAGTGCCCAAACCACATAAATATATGGATATGATTACAAAAGATGCCATCCTAGATTCGGATACAGCAATAGCTAACATTTAAGGCTTACTATGTGCCAGGCACTGTTCTAAGTACTTAACATATATTAGCTTATTTAATCTCACAACAATGCTATAAAGTAGGCATCATTATTATTCCCATTGGACAGACGATAAAACTGAGGTAAAAGAAGTTTATGTAATTTTCCCATGCTGGGGTCAGTATTTGAACCCAGGTGCCATCACACAATACTGCCTACTGAAGAAGTCTCATCAGACATCTCTTGAGACCTGCAATTCATCATTCATCATGTACAAAACTGAGCTCATCATTCTTTACCAAACCTGCTTCTCCTGAATTTTCTGTATGTTGGTCTTGCTTTCATCTTTCTCACTGTTCGTTGGTTTTCAATCTATTTAATAAAATCTCTCTATTGCCATCTATTTCCTAAACTGGCTTCCTACTGATACTCATGAATCAGAAGACTAGAAAGGAAACTTTCCACCAGAATGTAAGCTCCATGACCTAGAGAATTTATCTTTTTCACTGTTGTATCCTCCTTGCCAAGCAAGAGTTCTTGGCACACAATAAGTGTTAATAAATATTTGTGGAATAACTGGATTCAGATATGAGCTTACCTTTTACTTATTTCACTTGTCTTTCACTTGACCCTCCAGGTCCCAGCCAGATGCCCTCTCTGTGGTACCTTAGCACATGGGTCCAATCACTTATTACAACCAGTCAGAATGCCCTTCTAGGCTGGGCCCTGTCTTTGCCATTCATCATATAATCCCTAAAATCCAGCACAGTGCCTGGAACAGAGTCCATTCATATTTGTCGAACAAATAAATAAATGAATGCATGAATGATCGCAGATTTCCTCCCCTTCTCTGTCTCATGCCATTTCATTGCTCACTTGAATCACTGCAGAAGCCTTCGAACTGGAGGGACTCTGTCTGCTACTGCCCTCCTTCCAAACCGTTTTCTGTATCTGTACTTCCTCCAAAATGAGGTTTCTGACACCAAACTTGATGATGCTTCTGCCCAATTAAAAATCCTTGAATTGGCCGGGCGCAATGGCTCATGCCTGTAATCCCAGCACTTTGGGAGGCCAAGGTGGGTGAATCAACTGAGGTCAGGAGTTCAAGACCAGCCTGGCCAACATGGTGAAACCCCATCTCTACTAAAAATATGAAAAATTAGCTGGGCGTGGTAGCAGGCACCTGTAATCCCAGCTACTCGGAAGGCTGAGGCACGAGAATCGCTTGAACTCAGGAGGCAGAGGTTGCAGTGAGCCGAGATCGCTCCATTGCACTCCAGCCTGGGCAACAGAGTGAGACTCAGTCTCAACAAAACAAACAAACAAACAAACACCTTGAATGACTTTCTAATGCTCTTAGGATAAAATCTAAACTCCTTGATATTGTTTATAAAACTACTTGTAACCTGAGCGCTGTGTACTTACGTCACCTCATCTACTTTCAATCCCTGTTTATACTCCATTCTCCAGCCATGCGAAACGTTTCCCATTACCATGAAGAAGTGATGCCCTCCTCTCACTGAGAGCTTTTGTCCTTGCTTTGGTCTGGAAGACTGACTTCCAAACACCTGTTTCTCTTGATTAAGACAAAACTCTTTCCAGGAAGCCATTCCTAAACCCTCAATTCTGGATTCTGGTGCACATGCCATAGAAATTATTAGCATACAGTACTTCATTAGCCTACATCTTCTCCTCTTCACTGTAAGGCCTCTGGAGACAAATGCCGTATCCATCTCATTCATCATTGATTTCCACAAAACCTGTTACAGTGCCTGGCAACTGGTAGGTCCTCAGAATACATTGGTTGGATAAATATTCTCTAGCATTTTCCCATCCATTCAGAACACTTTCGTTGTCACGTTATAGGAACTTGAACTTGAAAGAAGAAAATAGGAGAGAAATAAGTTTGGAAGATGGGGTTGAGTGTTAATTTAAAGGAAAAATGTTCTGCACTAAAATTAGTGAATTAGGTACAAGTGGAGAGGACAAGCTCAGGAGTTCAGTGGCCTTAGGATATGACCCTTGTAACCATAACAGGACAGGGAAGACTGAAAATTTTTGAGGACTTTAAATTAAGCTTGCTCAATGAGAGCCAGGAGTCTTTGAAGACAGGCTTGACTGTCAGCTCTGAGAATCCAACACACAGAAGTCAAGGAAAGGATGACAACAGCTAACTATATATATATATATGCATATAATTTATTATATATAATAATATATAATATAATTTAGTATATATAATATATAATATATATTATTTACATATATATAATAATATATTATATATAATTCTGCACTCATTCATCCATCAAGTTATTTATTATATATAATATATAATATATACATAAGTATATGTATAATTATATAATTATATATTATGTAATATATATTATATATTATATATAATAAATAACTTGATGGATGAATGAGTGCAGAATTATATATAATATATTCTTATATATAATAAATTATTTACATATTATTTATTATATAAAATATATATTTATTTTTATATAATAAATAAGTTAATGGATGAATGAGTGCAGATTTCCTCCAATTCTCCAATAATGCACTTGGCTTCTGGGAGGTTCACAAGCTCTGCTGGAAGAGCAGACCATGGCAATGAAGAATCCAGAGGGACGCAATATAGTGCAGTGTGAACTAGCCTTCTTCCTTCCTCTCTCCAGATACACCATAAAGTTCCAAGTGAGTTCAAGTTATTATCTCACTAAATTCTCTGTGAAGAAAGCATGATTATTAATCTCATTTTGCAGAGGAAAACATCAAGGTTCTGAGAAGAGAATAACTCGTCAAATATGTGTCTGCCTGCCTTGTAAGCCCAAGCTCCTGCTCACCATGCTGTCCTGCCTCACCCCATAATAAACATCATATTTTGGTGCTTACTCTCTGCCAGGTTAGTTTCATTAATTACCTAATTTATCCACTCCCTACTCTAAGATATATAAACTGAGACTTAGAAAGGAAAAGTATTTTGCCTACTGTCAGGCAGATAAGAATTGAAGCTGGATTTTAAACCTAGATCTGCCTGTCTCCAAAGCCCAAATGCATATCCTCTGGATTGTTACCTCTGTTTTGAAAAATTGATTTTTATTAAAAGAGGGATCTTTGGTTAGGGCCACGTGATTAGTCAGGGTCAATTGAGGTTAGAGTCTGCCAACACTGAGCTAGAAGAGAAGGACTTGAATCCTGCCTAGAGACAGCTCTGACCATGACGGATCTTAATAGAACCCAGTCAGGTTGGGATAAGTGATGAAGGCATGAGGGAGAGGCCTAGGAAGAGAAAGGACAGGAATTTGAGGCAATCTGGACAGAGCCTGTCCAGAGGACCAAATGGTTCCAACAATGCAGAATTGAGAACCAGTCTGGCTAAGATATCAAGCCAAGAATGAGTGGCTGTTGATAGAAATAATTCAGGGGAAAAAAGTGATAACAAACCTATATTAACTACTTAAAATTTGTTTAGCAAAAGCTCTGGCTATAAACCAAGACACAGTTCCATACTTACGTATATTTCCCTTTCTGTTCATTTTACATCCTATAGTTTGGTCATTCTGCAATGTTGCAATGAGACAGAATTTTCACTGCTCTAATCATTTAATATAGAGCATTTCTTTTAGGTTATAGAGACACTGCTGTGTATGCTACCGTACCACCTAAATGAGGAAACTAGAGGAATAATGTCTTTTTCCAATCCAGGAAAGTAGCCACAATATGGAGTGATCTAGAAGAGACCAACAGTGTGATAACTGTGACAGATTTTTTTCTTTCTCTCAGTTTGCATTAATTGTTTTCTCCAATGTTTGTAATGCAATCGAATTATATTAAAATAATAATTACTGTTAATTAGAATATGTAAATTAGGCTACAAATATTTTTCCTTTCTCATATGCTAATTGCAAAGAAGAAAGTCTATGTAGAAACCCAAGTGAAGGATCTACCAAATAAGGAAGAGCTGCTTTAGATGCAAAAGTGCCAACAGCAGCGAATTTCTTTGTTTGTTTCACAAGTTCATACATGGAGGTGCGGGTAGTTAATAAATGATATGTTAACAGATGATATTTGTATTCCCCTCTTTGTTAAGAGTCTGACAATACAGTGTGATGGCACCAGTGATAAAGTCAAGAATCTGGAGTCAGGTTGTAGATGTCCCACTAATTAGCCTCGCAGCTTTTAGGCAAATATCCCTCCTGTAGGCTTCTTTTGTCTCATTTGTAAAAGCAAGGTATTGGGATACAGGGTTGTTAAGATCTCTTTCTGTTCTGAGATACAGTGATGCTAAGTGAATTGATTCTAACAGCTCTAGTAGTTTTCGTAGCTGAATATTGAAATCCTGATTGTGAGCCTAGCAACATGACAGTAACACTTAATAGTAGTAATTCATATCACAGGAATTCCCATCTGATGGTCATTCACCCCTCTTCCTTCAACCCCTAGTCTGTAGCTGTTTCTAAACAAAAAAATAAGGCTAGAATGGAAATGGAAGCCAAATTCCCTGCAGCACCCTGAGAGTAGTCCTGTAGCACCTGCTTCTCTATTCTGTCCATTAAAATAAAAAATAAAATCTCCTATGTCCATCTGGCATCATTCAAAGGTTGCCAACCTGGCTTCATTCATGGGTACTAAATCCACTGACTCTTATCTAATACAAATTTTATACTTTCTATTCATAGACCCAGCATGAATGGAATCAGCAAATTGTGCTATAACTAGTTAGCTGCATTTAATTCCAATAAGCAAACCACAAATTTCATGTAACCAATTTTGCTCTATGTGCTTCAAAACAGATTTAAGAGAGCAATTTAAATTTTTGGAGAAGATAAGACGATTCCAACAGTGCACAGAGTTTATTTTAAAATAACTAATAATTTGAAATCTAAGGTCACATTAAATGACAGAAAAAATAGATAAGTATTCAATAACAAAAATGGAAATTATCATTTAATTGGATGTACACAAATATAATTCTATAAAATAATGGCTATTAATTTTTTTTAAATAAAAAGTGACTGTGGCTATTTACACAACCTTGGGAAAGTTCGCAATTAAAGAGGCAATAAGGAAACAGGAAAACATTGCACATTCATTCCAATAAAAATAGTACCATAAGTATGAGGGGACTTCAAAAAGGTTGTGGGAAAATGGAATTAAAACACAAAAATAAGAATATAAACTTTACTTCTCAACATAAGCTCCATCATGTTTAAGACACTTATAAGTGATGGTATCAGCCATGTAGTCCATTTTGAAAGAACTGTGGGTCCTGGGAAGTTAATCATGTCAATAAAGTCTTTTTTACATTATGAACTAAAAAAAATGGGTGTCCTTTAAAGATTTTTTAGTATTAGAAAACAAAAGGAAGTCAGAAGGAGCCATATCAGGATGGTAAGGTGGATGATAATGATTGAAACTCTTACAAAATTGTCCTTATTTGACAAGAAGAATGAGCAGGAGCATTGTTGGAGGTGAAAACTTCCTAGCGAAGCTTTACTGGGTGTTTTTCTGCTAAAATTTTAGCTTTGTCAACACATTCTCATAATAAGCAGATAATATCATTCTTTATCCCTCCAGAAAGTCAACCAGCAAAATGCCTTAAGTATCCCCAAAAAACTGTTGTCATTACCTTTGCTCTTGACCAGCCTGCTTTTCCTTTGCCTGGACCACGTTCACCTCTTGGTAGCCATTGCTTTGATTGTGCTCTATCTTCAGAATCATACTGATAAAGCCATGTTTCATTTCCTATTACAATTCTTTGAAGAAAGGTTTCAGGCTCTTGATGCCACTTGTTTTAAATTTCCCTAGAAAGCTCTGCTCTTGTCTGCAGCTGATCTAGGCACCATGGCCTTGGCACCCATCAAATGGAAAGTTTGCTCGCCTGTGATTTTGCAGTTAAGATTGTGTAAGCTGAACCAATTGAGATGTCTATGGTGTTGACTGCTGTTTGTGCTGTTAATCATCAGTCTGCTTCAAACTGGACGCAAGTTAGATTCATTTTCTCTTCCCAAATTGATGTGGATGATCTGCCACTACAGACTTCATCTTTAACGTCATCTCATCTCTTCCTAAAATGAGTTATCCATTTGCAAACTGCTGACTTCACTGGGGCATTGTCCCCACAAAATTTTTGTAAAGCATCAATGATTTTGCCATTTTTACATCCAAGCTTCACCATAAATGTAATGTTTGTTCTTGCCTCAATTTTAGCAGAATTAATGTTGCCCTGATAGGGGCTCTTTTCAAACTGATGTCTTATTTCTGTTAGTACCTCACGTTCAATTTTGTTCCGATATGCTATAATACATTATAAGAGAGTTTATTTTGATTCAAGAAAATGAAAACTATGCCTAGTTTTTTCATAACATGCATTTTCTATGAACTTTGTGTAGACATCTCATATACATAATCAACCTAATCGTCTAATGAAATTTCTGTTTGTTATGAAAATATCAAATATCCATTTTGGCTCTTTTCCATAACATTTTATGGAAAATAAAACAGACCGTAGACATCTCAATTGGTTCAGCTTACACAATCTTAACTGCAAAATTACAGTTGAGCAAACTTTCCATTTGATGAGTGCTGGAAAGTAAAAGTGAAATAAGTCACTAAATCTTTTGATGCTAAGTTATAAATATATAAAGGTAAAAACTGAAGAGTTGGTCAGTTGGACAAAAATAAATTCTGGTCTTCTACTGTTTTTCTTTCTAGTTTATGTACATTATCATTCTAGGATACATAATTATGCAAAGACCATAAAGGTGTGTCATATTCCTTAGCCAAGGACAAGACGCTTTAATGGCAATTTTTACATTTATTCTTCCTAACCTTGTAAGAACTGTCAAAGCCAAGAAAAAGTGTTACCATATTTCACTCTGACCACTTGCTTGAGCTTAATTTCCACTCTGTTACATATGAATTTTGACGCACTTTATGTAACTAAATGACGGTAATACAGCAAAACAGGAGAAAGGATGATCAACCAGTAGCTATAAGAAGGTGATAGAGATTTAGAGAGAGCTGCAATTGTTGAAACTAAATGGTATGATGCACTGACAGAGGATGAGGTAAAATGAGGGAGAACATGTGGTCTGGGTTGTAGCCTTAACTCCAATTCACTTCTAATGAGGCTCAAAATCTGTTGAAGACATTTGGACCCTCTTACACCCAGTTTCAATAATGTATCTGGCTCTCCTGCCCATTTGCCTCCCCAGCTCTCTCTCCTCCTCACTGCTGAGCCCACTGGACACTCATCTGTAGTTCCAGCTTCTGAGATTCATCTCACTTAGGTGATTTGGCACTGATTCATCCCAGCACAGTGGTTCTAAATGTTGGCTGAATAATAGAGACTTCTAAGTAAGCCCCACACCCAGCTTACACCCCAGACAGATTAAATCTGAATCTGGGGTGGGACTCTGAACTCACAGGTGTCAAAGCTTCCCATGTGATTCCAATTTGCATCCCATATTGGGAAACACAGGAGCTAGCTCCTGATTCTGATCACAAAATGTTTACCCTGATAATAAATTTGCTTCAGTAACTGGGTTTCTGAAAATTTCTAAAGACTAATTGTACCCATTTGTACTCTAGCTGCAGTAACTAGTTGTATGCCTTATCCTGTGGGCTAGAGTTCTGCTTTACTATTCTGTCCAGTAATGCAGCTTTTCTAAGATGAGGTTCTTCTCTTCTCTAGTTAGCACCATCAAACCTGGACTCCAATACAGCTGCAACAAAACTTCTGATATTCCAAAAGCCTTTTTTTTTTTTTTTTTTTTTTTTGAGACAGAGTTTCACTCTTGTTGCCCAGGTTGGAGTACAATGGTGTGATCTGGGCTCACTGTAACCACTGACTCCTCATTAAAGTAATTCTCCTGCCTCAGCCTCCTGAGTAGCTGGGATTACAGCCCCCCGCCACCATGCCTGGCTAATTTTTTGTAGTTTTTAGTAGAGATGAGGTTTCATGTTGGTCAGGCTGGTCTCAAACTCCGCACCTCAGGTGATCTACACACCTCGGCCTCCCAATGTGCTGGGATTACAGGTGTGAGCCACTGCGCCCTGCCCAGAGCTTCTTCTTATGCTTCACTTTCCAGAAAACTGTTCATAACCTTTCTATTTAAAAATATATTTTTATTATTAGAGGTAATACTTATCTATTGTTTAAGAAAATACTTAATAAGCCACTTAAAGAAGATGAGATCTGAAGCTGGGTCAATCCTACTCAGAGAAAGGGAGAGAGAGAGGGGTAAACTGTTCTACATTAGGGGGGAAAAAAGAAATTTTGTAAACAAAAGTGAATGAGCCACAAAGAAAGAGAGGGAGAAAGAAACCAGAGTGACATGTGCAGCAAAAGCATTATATAGTCTGGAATATCCCACAGGGTAGGGTAAGTGAAGACTTTGAATAACAGGGATACATAATGTATATGATGTTTGCTTTGAATTTATTTATACTACAGACCATATTATGGACATAATTTTCATAAACTAATGTATACTTGTATGTGTATATGTTCAGGGACAGGGTAAGAATTCAAACAATACAAGAGTATAAAATAAAAAGTAAAATTATTGTTTAGCCAAACCCCAATGGAAATAATTCTTAACAGTTTCTTGGTTACCTTTCAAATATTTTTGGTACATATATAAGAATATATACGGATAGTACTTATTTTTTAAATGATTAATTCTACATAGGTTCAAACAGTGGTTTTTAAAAAGATCTGCCATTTAAATTAACATAACATGATGATCTGATCATTTTAATGTATTTTATGATATTTATCCAGTGCTTGGTAAGGACTTGGAGCCCAACCTTGCTTGTCACATTCCTTGGATAATAAGTTGAGGTTTGGTGGCCACATTCACTCCTATAAAACGTGATGGGACGTTCTGTTGGAAAGTTGGGTTTTTGAAATTCTGTTCCAAAATCATATCTACTTAAGATATGTTCAAACTGTGGCAGGTACAGCAGGTATGACTAGAAGGCCCAGAAGAGAACAAAGGTATTTTTAATTTAGTTTACCCCTACACTGGGTAGTTTGAAACTATACCCATTACCCCCCAAATCTTTCAAATCTTGTTTTCAATTCCTCTATGTCTTTAATCACAAAACCTTTTACCAGGCTGAGACTTCTTTTTGCCTTCAGATTCTGACTTTTAATCTGTATAAAACTCTATAGTGTCCCCTTAAGTGAGTTGAAGCATAGTTGTCCTGCAAAAACTTTATTTCTAACAAATGAAAAAGAAAATCTTCTCTTGAAAATTTTGTAGAGTCATTCACCTCGTAAAACAGATTGGGGCACCTGAGATTTTTCTCAAGAGAGTTACTAAGTAGCTCTTCTCCTATTCCAAGGAGGTAAGTCTTTGATGATGCCCAGTCCTGGGTGGAACCAAGGTTTGGTGTGGGAGAAATTACATTTTTCTTTGTCCAAACTTTATAGTTGATGCTGTTTCTGTGTGTGGCACTAACATTAGGTTTTTTCCAGCAGTAATATCCTGGGGAGATAGAAGACAAAAAGACAGTGGAAAATTGTCAAGTTATGTAAGAACTGCTTAGAACAGAAAGATTTTTGTTCCCTCCCCACTCTACTTACAGTGGCCATGAAACTCAAAAGCATGTCCCCATCTTCCCAAAGAAGGCATCTTCCAAAAGTAAGTTGGAGTTGGAGGGCAAAGTGGTGGAGGAGACATGGGGTAAGCTTGGTTCATAGTTATGAACCATCACTGTTATGAAAACAGACTTTATGGTCAATTAAAATTGCAGTATTTAAATGAAAATTGTTATCATATGTTCCCTAAGTAGAAGCAGAATAATATCCACCAATTATTAAGCACCAACTATGTTCCAGGCACTGTGTTATGTGCTTTACATACACAATTTTATCTAAAACTCCCAACAACCCTGTAAAACAAATGTTATTGTCTCCTTTTTAAAGATAAGAAAATTGAAGCTGAAAGAGGTTAATCAATTTGCTCAAAGTCACTGGGGATAAATGGTGGATCTGGAATTCAAATTTAGGTTTCTGGAATTCAAAAACATATGCTGTATTCATTAACAACAGAAGTCTTTATCATGTCAACAATGTAGTTCGAAGACTACAAAAAAAATAAAAAGTTAAGTATTACGACCCAAGCAAACTTCTTCATAGGCCCTCTAATTCCATCTTTCCACTCAATTAGGCAGCAAGAATAAGAGAGAAGTTATAACCAGAAGGATTAAAAGACGTAAGGAGAGCTAGGATGAAGTGGAGAGAGGTACACTAGAAATTCTCAGGCCTACCTCAGAAAAGATATGTAAAGCACTAGATACAGCAGCCATCGCTGTGTTTTAAAAAATGTAGAACAGAATGCTGAGCATGAATCTCTTTTTGTGTTCCCAAGTGACAGCATTTTATGCATTGTTGCTTTTTGGAGGTTACAGAACAGAGAAGTACAGAATTTATCCTCCTGGCTTTGTATTTGCATTTTTTCAGAATTATGGAAGCACATCTAGATGCAGACAGAATAAAGGCAAAGAATGCCTACACTGAAAATCGTCTGGAAAACAATAAATAGTATTCAGAGTAAATCTACAAAATGTATCCTAGAAAAACACACCAAGAGTACATATTTTTGGCAGATTTGTGCACCTTTACTCACCTACGTACAGAGAAAGACACAGACCTGTTTTCTCATTTATCCTCAAAATTTTCCTTTGAATTAGGAAATCCTTTACAGTAAGGAAAACTAAGCACAATAGTCACAAAATGTTGACCTGCACGTGTTAGATTCCGTAGTGTTTTTGTGTGTGGTTGGTTTGGGTTTGAGTTTTGCTTTGTTTTAAAAGATTATTCTATCATCTCTTTTTTAAAAAATGACATTTCAACGCTGAGATTACTAAGCTTAAATATCTCCAGATATCTGAGTGAAAAATTAAGTATGCACATACTTATTTGGCTATAATTACTCAATTATTCTAAAATTATTTATTTAACCCATTTATTTTATATCTATTATATGTAGGCAACATAGGAGAATAGGAGAAAGAATAGTAAGATTGTATGCCTTCCACAAAGAAGCTTAGAATCAATTAACACAGCAAAGGTGAATGCGTACATTATGATAATAATATAACTACTATCGTACTTATAGGAACTATGTCATAAAAGGGAAAAAAAATATAACCAGCCAGGAGACCAGGAGTAGCTTGATGGAAAAGTAGCATTTGAGTTGGGTCTAGGAAATTATTTGACATAGGCAAAATGAGGAATTAAAAATAGCAGCATTCAGAAGCATGAAATATTAGAAGCATGAAGCTGGAAAAATTTAAATCATAATTTGGGGTATGGCATATATTCTACTTAAATTGTAGTCCAATATATATGTTGAAAATATTCTCAGAAAAGTAAATTTGGGTTCAAATTTGAAGGCTTGCAAGGGTTGACTGCACAGATAATTATGAGGAATACAAAGAGTAGAGGTGGGGTTTGTTGTTGTTGTTGTTGTTGTGGAAGGAATGCAATGATTTCCATCTTTAGACACTAAGGGCACTATGTCATGTAGGCTCAACTTCACCAGCGTGGAAGAAAAAATAATTTACCAGGACCTGAGTCATATTCGGTAGACGGGAAAATAGAACTGAATAGAAATGCCATAACAGCTAAGCAATAGCAAGGGCCCAGCTGAGATTGACAGCATGAGAGGATATGGGACCCAACAGTGCCATTTTGTCACTTTATTCAACAAAGTTGGAACAGATAAATAGGCAATGTGATTAAGGTTATCATTAATTAAAAGCATGTCACAAAGTCAAGACTGCAAAGAATTTTAGGATGCCACAAAAAATATTGAAGAGACATACCAAGAAGTCTGGCCTGGTTAAGAATGCAAGTGAATGCACAAAGTCATGTAACACAAGTCACATGGATGGCTTAGAGAATAGTGGGGAGTCTGTGAGTTGGAGATCATGAAAGGGAGAAACAGAAGCAGTAGGCGTGAGGGAAAAGAAAAAAGTGGAGAAAGACCCTCTAGACCCACAGAACATTATTTCATGCTAATGGATTTCAAAATATATGTATTCCAATAGTGAGGATAAAAACACTGGTATTTATTTAAAGTGGAAAAAGCAGAAAGAATACTCAGAGAAGATTGAAGGGCTTTTGCAAAGCATAATGCAGAAACTCACAGAGGACAAAAAAGGAGAAGTAGTAGGATAGAGCAGGTGTGGAAAGAGCTGAAGTGGGATAAGTACAGGTACCATAAGAGGAAGAGGAGGTACTGAGTGTCACAGGCAAGAGAGAAGCTGAAAATTCCAATCGGGGAGCTGTTATGTGGGTGAATTTTTCTTTAATAAAAGGTTTGGAGACTTGATTAGTCCTGGTGGACCAACTGAAATGGGGGTCATTGAAACTAGGCCATATAACAAAGGATCACAAACTGGGTGGTTTAAATAAAAGCAAGGTATTATCTCATTGGTCTAGAGCATATAAGTCTGAGAGATCAAGGTGTTGGCCAGGTTGGTTCCTTCTAAAAACTGTGAGGGAAAAGCTGTTTCACGCTTCTTGCCTAGATTCTGGTGGTCTATTGGCAATCTTTGGCTTTCTTTGTCCTATGAAAGCATTACCCCATCTCTGCCTCTGCCTTCATTTTCACATGGTGTTCTCTGTTTGTGTGTGTGTGTATGTGTCTGTGTGTGTGTGTGGGGGGGGGGTATGTGTCCAAATTTCCCCATTTTATAAGGATATGAGTCATATTAGAGCTCCCTCCTACCCCACCATGACCTCATCTCAGCTAGTTACATCTGCAAGGACCCTTTTTCCAAATAAGATCATATTGTGAGATACTGGGGTTAGTACTTCAACATACAAACCTTGAGAGAATATGCTTCAATCTATAACAGTCCACTTAGCATAATGTTTGTGGAATTGGAGCTATGAGATTCAGTCCCTGTAAGAACTTTATGGTCTTGATATCGCCTCACAGTTTCAAACACTGGGGAAGAAGTAGGTAATGGTGAACTACTGCATGTTTGGCCTCATGCAGACAGCCTTTGGATAACTGACTGTAGTTTTTGCATTTTGTATGGATGCTTAGACATTCATATATTCATAAATACAATCTGTGTGCATATAACTGTCTGCTAAAATGACCATATACAAGTCATTCAAGTGTGAAGTGTAGAAGTGGGAATAATGCAAAGGAAGGCAAATTTGTAATATGATAATCCACAGGACAAGCATTACCATTCCATGCTGAATTCCTGAGATGTTCTCTCTGCAAGGCTGAAAGAGGAGTTCAGCCTTAGGCCATAAGACAATCAATGCAAGGTTGATGAACTGCAATTAAAACATGTCAAGATCTAAAAGTTATTGAAGACAAATGGTCCTTTATTGAAGATGTTTCTCAAAGATAGGATACGTGATAGTCCTAGGAGACAAGAAATCAGTTCTAGAAAAGTCTTGGCCTAATAATCCTTCAAGAAAAGTTGACAACATTCAAAATGTCAAGGTTTTTAACAATCCAGAAAAATACCATTTATGCCTTTGATTTTCCAAAGAATTCCTCAAAAGTAAGTTCAAAGAATTTAATGATAAAAAGACTTGCCCTTTAGAATTCCAAAAAATAACAAAAAGGTGATAGATAAAACTCCCATCTGCCTAGGACAGAGCACCTGGGGGAAGGGGTGGCTGTGGGTGCAGCTTTAGCAGAGTTAAACGTTCCTGCCTGCTGGCTCTGAGGAGAGCAGCAGATCTCCCAGCACAGCACTTCAGCTCTGCTAAGGGACAGACTGCCTCCTCAAGTGGGTCCCTGATCCCTGTGCCTCCTGACTGGGAGACAACTCCCAGCAGGGGTCGACAGACACCTCATACAGGAGAGCTCTGGCTGGCATCTGGCAGGTGCCCCCCTGGGACGAAGCTTCCAGAGGAAGGAACAGTCAGCAATGTTTTCTGTTCTGCAGCCTGTTCTGGGATGCCCAGTCAAACAGGGTCTGGAGTGGACCACCAGAAAACTGCAGCAGACCTGCAGCAGAGGGGCCTGACTGTTAGAAGGAAAAGTAACAAACAGAAAGGAATAGCATCAACATCAACAAAAAGGATGTCCACATAAAAATCCGATCCAAAGGTCATCTACATCAAAGACCAAAGGTAAATAAATCCATGAAGATGAGGAAAAACCAGCACAAAAAGGCTGAAAATTCCAAAAACCAGAATGCCTCTTCTACTCGAAAGGACCACAACTCCTTGCCAGCAAGGAACAAAACTGGACAAAGAATGAATCTAACAAATTGATAGAAGTAGGCTTCAGAAGGTGGGTAATAACAAACTCCTCCAAGCTAAAGGAGCATGTTCTAATCCAATGCAAGGAAGCTAAGAACTTTGAAAAAAGGTTAGAGGAATTGCTAACTAGAATAACCAGTCTAGAGAAGAACATAAATGACCTGATGGAACTGAAAAACACAACACGAGAAATTTGTGAAGCACACACGAGTATCAATAGCTGAATCAATCAAGCGGAAGAAAGGATAACAGAGATTGAAGATCAACTTAATGATCTAAAGCGGGAAAACAAGATTAGAGAAAAAAGAATGAAAAGGAACAAACAAAGCCTCCAAGAAATATGGGACTATGTGAAAAGACCAAACCTACGTTTGGTTGCTGCACCTGAAAGTGATGGCAAGAATGGAACCAAGTTGGAAAACACTCTTCAGGATATTATCCAGGAGAACTTCCCCAGCCTAGCAAGACAGGCCAACATCTAAATTCAGGAAATACAGGGAACACCACAAAGATACTCCTCAAGAAGAATAACACCAAGACACATAATTGTCAGATTCACCAATGCTGAAATGAAGGAAAAAATGTTAAGGGCAGCCAGAGAGAAAGGTTGAGTTACCTACAAAGGGAAGCCCATCAGACTAACAGTAAGTCTCTCTGCAGAAACCCTACAAGCCAGAAGAGAGTGAGGGACAATATTCAACATTCTTAAGGAAAAAAATTTTTAACCCAGAATTTCATATCCAGCCAAACTAAGCTTCATAAGCAAAAGAGAAATAAAATCCTTTACAGACAAGCAAATGCTGAGAGATTTTGTCAGCACCAGGCCTGCCTTATAAGAGCTCTTGAAGGAAGCACTAAATATGGAAAGGAAAAACTGGTACCAGCCACTGCAAAAACAAATACAAAATTGTAAAGACCATCGACACTATAAAGAAACTGCATCTAACAGGCAAAATAACCAGCTAGCATCAAATTGACAGGATCAAATTCCCACATAACAATACTAACCTTAAATGTAAACAGGTTAAATGCCCCAATTAAAAAATACAGACTGGCAACTTGGATAAAGAGTCAAGACCCATCGTTGTGTTGTATTCAGGAGACCCATCTCACATGAAAAAACACACATAGGCTCAAAATAAAGGGATGGAGGAATATTTACCAAGCAAATGGAAAGCAAAATAAACCAGGGTTTGCAACCCCAGTCTCTGATAAATCAGATTTTTAACTAATAAAGATAAAAAAAGACAAAGAAGGGCATTACATAATGGTAAAGTGACGAATGCAACAGGAGGAGCCAACTATCCTAAATATATATGTACCCAATACAAGAACACCCAGATTCATAAAGCAAGTTCTTAGACAAAGAGACTTAGACTCCCACACAATATTAGTGGGAGACTTTAACACCCCACTGTCAATATTAGACATATCAACAAGATAGAAAATTAACAAGGATATTCAGGACTTGAACTCAGCTTGGGACCAACAGGACCTAATAGACATCTACAGAACTCTCCACCCCAAATCAACAGAATATACATTCTTCTCAGCACCACATCACACTTTTTCTAAAATTGAACACATAATTGAATGTAAAACACTCCTCAGCAAATGCAAAAGAACAGAAATCATAACAAACAGTCTTTCAGACCACAGTGTAATCAAATTAGAACTCAGGATTAAGAAACTCACTCAAAACCACACAACTAGATGGAAATGGAATGACCTGCTCCTGGATGACTACTGGGTAAATAATGAAATGAAGGCAGAAATAAATAAGTTCTTTGAAACCAATGAGAACAAAGACATAACATACTGCAATCTCTGGGACACAGCTAACACGTGTTTAGAGGGAAATTTATAGCACTAAATGCCCACTGGAGAAAGCAGGAAGGATCTAAAATTGATACCCTAACATTGCAATTAAAAGAACTAGAGAAGCAAGAGCAAACAAATTCAAAAGTTAGCAGAAGACAAAAAATCACTAAGATCAGAGCAACACTGAAAGAGATAGAGACACAAAAAAACCCTTCAAAAAATCAATGAATCCAGGAGCTGTTTTTTTTGAAAAGATTAACAAAATGGACCTCTAGCCAGACTAACAAAGAAGAAAGAAGAATCAAATAGACACAATAAAAAAATGAAAAAGGAGATGTCACCACTGATCCCACATAAATAAAACTACCATCAGAGAATATTATAATCACCTCTATGCAAATAAACTAGAAAATCTAGAAGAAATGGATAATTCCTGGACACCTACACCCTCCCAAGACTAAACCAGGAAGAAGCTGAATCACTGAATAGACAAATAACAAATTCTGAAATTGAGGCAGTAATTAATAGCCTACCACCCAAGAAAAGCCCAAGACCAGATGAATTCACAGCCAAATTCTACCAGAGGTACAAAGAGGAGCTGGTACCATTCCTTCTGAAACTATTCCAAACAATAGAAAAAAAGGGACTCCTCCCTAACTCATTTTATGAGGCCAGCATCATCCTGATACCAAAACTTGGTAGAGACACAACGACCAAGGAAAATTTCAGGCCAATATCCCTGATGAACATTGATGTGAAAATCCTCAATAAAATATGGGCAAACCGAATCCAGCAGCACGTCAAAAAGCTTACCCACCACAATCAAGTCAGCTTCATCCCTGGGATGCAAGGCTGGTTCAAAATATGCATATCAATTAATGTAATCCATCAAATTTACAGAACCAATGACAAAAACCATATGATTATCTCCATAGATGCAGAAAAGGCCTTCAATAAAATCCAACACCCCTTCATGCTAAAAACTCTCAATAAACTAGGTATTGATGGAACATATCTCAAAATAATAAGAGCTATTTATGACAAACCCACAACCAATATCATACTAAATGAGCAAAAGCTGGAAGCATTCCCTTTGAAAACCAGCACAAGAAAAGGATGATCTCTCTCACCACTCCTATTCAACATAGTATTGGAAGTTCTGGCCAGGGCAATTGGGCAGGAGAAATAAATAAAAAGTATTCAAATAGGAAGAGAGGAAGTCAAACTGTTTCTGTTTGCAGATGACATGATCCTATATCTAGAAAATCCCATCGTCTCAGCCCAAGAAAAGCTTCTTAAGCTGATAAGTAACTTCAGGAAAGTCTCAGGATACAAAATTAATGTGCAAAAATCACAAGCATTCCTATACACCAATAATAGACAAAGAGAGAGCCAAATCATGAGTGAACTCCCATTCACAATTGCTACAAAGAGAATAAAATACCTAGGAATACAACTTACAAGGGATGTGAAGACCTCTTCAAGGAGAACTACAAACCACTGCTCAAGGAAATAAGAGAGGAAACAAGTAAATGGAAAAACAGTCCATGCTCATGGATATGAAGAATCAATATCATGAAAATGACCATACTGCCCAAAGTAATTTGTAGATTCAACACTATCCCCATCAAGCTACCATTGACTTTCTTTGCAGAATTAGAAAAAACTACTTTAAATTTCATATGGAACCAAAAAAGAGCCTGTATAGCCAAGACAATCCTAAGGAAAAAGAACAAAGCTAGAGGAATCATGGCACCTGATTTCAAACTATACTGCAAGGCTACAGTAACAAGAACAGCATGGTACTGGTACCAAAACAGATATATAAACCAATGGAACAGAACAGAGGCCTCAGAAATAATGCCACACATCTACAACCATCTGATCTTTGACACAGCTGACAAAAACAAGCAATGGGGAAAGGATTCCCTATTTAATAAATGGTGTTGGGGAAACTGGCTAACCATAGGCAGAAAACTGAAACTGGACCCCTTCCTTACACCTTATACAAAAATTAACTCAAGATGGATTAAAGACTTAAACATAAGACCTAAAACCATAAAATCCCCAGAAGAAAACCTACGCAATACCATTCAGGACATAGGCATAGGCAAAGGCTTCATGACTGAAACACCAAAAGCAATGGCACCAAAAGCCAAAATTAACAAATGGAGTCTAATTATACTAAAGAGCTTCTGCACAGCAAAATAAACTATCATCAGAGTGAACAGGCAACCTACAGAATGGGAGAAAATTTTTGCAATCTATCCATCTGACAAAGGACTAATATCCAGAATCCACAAGGAACGTAAACAAATTTACAAGAAAAAAATCAAACAACCCCATTAAAAAGTGGGCAAAGGATATGAACAGACACTTCTCAAAAGAAGGCATTTATGCAGCCAACAAACATACAGAAAAAAGCTCATCATCACTGGTCATTAGAGAAACGCAAATCAAAACCACAGTAAGATATCATCTCACCCCAGTTAGAATGGTGATCATTAAAATGTCAGGAAACAACAGATGCTGGAGAGGATGTGGAGGAATAGGAACGCTTTTACACAGTTGGTGAGAGTGTAAATTGGTTCGGTCATTGTGGAAGACAGTGTGGTGATTCCTCAAGGATCTAGAACCAGAAATACCATTTGACCCAGCAATCTCATTACTGGGTATATACCCAAAGGATTATAAATTATTCTACCATAGAGACACATGCACACATATGTTTATTACAGCACCCTTCACAATAGCAAAGACTTGGAACCAACCAAATGCCCATCAATCATAGACCAGATAAAGAAAATATGGCACATATATACCATGGAATACTATGCAGCCATAAAAAAAGGATGAGTTCATGTCCTTTGCAGGGACACGGATGAAGCTGGAAACCATCATTCTCAGCAAACTAACACAGGAACAGAAAACCAAACACTGCATGTTCTCACTCATAAGTGGGAGTTGGACAATGAGAACACATGGACACATGGAAGGGAACATCACACATCGGGACTTGTTGGGAGCTGGGGGGATAGGGAAGGGATAGTATTAGGAGAAATACCTAATGTAGATGAGGGGTTGATGGGTGCAGCAAACCACCATAGCATGTGTATACCTATGTAACAAACCTGCACGTTCTGCACATGTATCCCAGAACTTAAAGTATAATTTAAAAATAATAATAAAAAGATTAAAGTAAATATCAGATATAAAATATCATCACCTTTGAAATTATTGCTACAAGTATAATAGAGGATGATATGAAAAATTTTATTTTTATTTTCGTTTTGTCATCTTCGTGGTAATTTGAAAGGTGCCCCTTACATGGCATTCAGTAAAAGAGATTATTAAGTCCAAGCACAATGAGCCTAAAATGCTCTCCCTCTCACTTCTCACCTACTCACCTTCATGTTTGAGCTAACTTCCCACTACCACCTTTGCCCCCAATTTATGTAGGGTTCCTGGAACTTTCAGAATATCACAGTTCTGACACACATGTGTATTTGTAAAAAATTGTTTAATTCCTGCTTCTCTGCATTAGACTCTAATGTTTACCAGAGCAAGTGAAGGGAAAATGTCTTTTTTGTTCACCATTGCATCCCCAGTGCAAATAGGTATTTCACTGTTTGTGGGAAAACATGAATAAACAAAGACTTTAAGGCAGAAGGACTAAATAGCAAACCGTATTTACTCTAAGTTGCTTGACTAGTTCCAATAAGAAAAGGGAAGATAATGTATACCTATTTTATAATATTCTGTGTAGATCTACTTTTTCTTAAATCTCCCACCATTTCCAGGCCTTCAGTTTCCACAGGAAATGTTGGAGTCAATACCAGGACTTCAAAAAGAACACTTTGGCACCATAAACACTCCATCAGTAGTATCCAAGGATCACACTCAAGCAGCCAATTGCCTGCTTTTCACACAACCCCAGAAAGTTGCAATCCCCCATTAGAGGACCAAAGTGGGAGAATAAATCTCTTTTCCTAGATTTTAGCACCTAATTATATCAAAACATAGACTGCCCACTAATTCTAGAAAAAACACAGAGATGGTATTCACCAACAGTTAAAGTAGTGAAAAACAAGCTTTTACTCCACTATTTTGCAATATCAATTAGAAAATACTCTCTTAACAGGTTCCTGTCTGGATAGGTTTTTGAATTGTGAAATGCCTTTCACTGTAATTGAAATGAATCATTCATTCCCTATGGAAATGTTCTACACTTGAAATTGCACACAACAGTGAACTGCAAAAATTAATTTATCCTGAAGAGGGAAATTTAATATTTATATAAATGTGCACACACACACACACACACACACACCCTTGTTTTCTGTCCAGTGAAATTTGGAAACTGAGGAAAACATTCTTCTGCATCACATTTCTGTTATAAACTTTCCCTGTGCATGATGAAAACCACTTTCCCCTGGTTTATCCCTGAGGATAAAAGCAAATACCTGCTCCAGAGGAATCAGTCTATGTTCAATGAAGGCATACAGAACCTTCGTAATTCAAACACACCAATCTATCGTGATGATGGTGGGAAGTGAGGAGTGGGGAGAGAGAATGATCTAATACGTAAAATGAAAGAGTATTAACCAAAGTTCTATAGCAATGAGAACTATATTTGCATTCAAACAATGAGCAATATTTGCATTCAAACAATGAGCAAGTTAGTTGAAATTATAGATAAGTCATATTTGACAACGCATTTGTAAGATTCTCTATGACAGCTTAAATTATTATTTGTAATATATACTCCATTTCATTGTCAAAAGATTTAGAACAGCTTGCAATAAAAGTAGATCATAAGTAAACAGGTGATTAAATATGAAAATAGATATCACAACTGTGAAATGGAAAGATATTTGCAGGATAGTGGTTGAAAAACTAAAATAATTACTAAAAATCGAGCACTGAATTTGACTAAGAAATGTCCTCATGGACAGTCCAAAAATGGAAACTTAATGGAAGTTTAGCTCTTCTTGATTAAAAATCTCATGTCAATTGCACTAGGGGGGGAAATCTTTTTTTCTCATCCTAAGTTCCACAAGAAATTTTCTGCATGACTTCTTATACAAATGGAAGATTAGATAATAACATAATGGACCTGTTCAAAGTGATTCTGAAAAATGTAAAACTGTTTTTCCTTAACTATTTTTCATTTCGCCCCTCTTATAAACTGGATAGTAAAGCATAAATCATTGAAGGTATTCCTCAGGGTAGCTAAATTAATACAGTCCGAATATTTACTCTGGAGTGATCCAAGTAACTGCAAGGGACAGAACTGATAGACCATAGAAAACTGTCACTCAAACCGCTTTAAGCCAGGGAAAACTATTCCAGCTTACTGAGAAACTCGACATGTAAAACATAAAAGTACAGCTGCTCTGACTGAAGATGGGATAGGGGAAGTCTGAGACCCTACCTTTCAGTTCCCCTCTTTACTTTACTCCTCCACCCCTGTCTCTGGTCAGCTCCAAGGATCTAGTAGACCTCAGACTGGAGTATAGATGCACTGTGTATTATGAAAGAGAAACTCACATGCATAAGGGAGCAGAGTGTTCCCTTGAAAGTTATTACTAACAGACTGCCAAAGAAAAGTGTGTTTCTGAAGAGTGCCCTGCATAAAATAAAATAAATCAGTATCAAAGCAAATTCTATATGAGTTCTCATGAGTTTAAGACAGAGTTTTAAAAAAATAAAATATACAGGCTTTTCCCCTAAATTTATAAGACATTGCTAATTATTGCTGAAAAGTTAGAAGATTCAGAGACCACAAAAATTAAAATGATATATAACCCTACTTCTCAGAGAAAACCAATAACATTTTATTATATATTCTTTTTGTATGCACTCATACATACTTTGAAAAAATAGATTAGGATGAATACACTTCTTGGAAACCTGTTATTTTTACATATTATAAGTATTTTTCTACTTTATTAAGTATTCTTCCAAGGTATCATTTTTCATGTCTTCATGATGATTGTATGGTTGAAACAATCTTGCCAATAGCCAACATCTGGCCACATAAGTTACCTGTACAGTTAATCAACTGTGCTACAATGAACATTCTAGGATACATAATGTATAATCAACTGTGCTACAATGAACTTTCTAGGAGATACGTCTTTGCTTTTTTTCATAACGAATTTTTTAGAACCACATTGCTGAATCAAACGGCAAGCTATGTCTAAGTATTTTGATGCCCATAACTAGTTTGCCCTCACAACAAAACAAGAACGTTGTAGAAATTTACAATTGCAGCAGGTTTGCTTCCTTAGGCAGCAAATTCTCAAATGGAAGTTAGTGTACTAGATGTTTATTAAAGAGAGCTCTTAGAATCAATTTTTGTGGAAGGAAGGATTGTGCAGAGGTAGCAGCGGAGCCACAATGAAAGCTCAACAGTAACTCTCAGCTGACTCCGTGGGGAGCTCTGAAACTAGACTGGTTCTTCAAAATTGTCCTGAATTGGGCTGACACGACTAGGGATTTATACATCCCCATTTTTTCCACTGAGGCCACCCCTGAATCGCTGCAGATAAGACAGTTCCAGCAGGTAGCTCAAAAAGTGCTCCCTTGAACGAGGACATGGGCCACATATCACAATGTGGCCACACACTAATATCTCCAGCACGTATGAGCAAGTCTGGTTTCCCTCACTTTGACACCACACTAATATGACACCTTTTGGTATCATTAACTATTTCACTCCTGTCATTTGAAAGGTGAATAATGGCATCTTGTTTATTGGCAATTTGGGTTTTTTGTAAATAAGTAGCTTATTCTTGATTTTTGCCCATTTTCCTATTAGAGTGATTTGCTTGATTGGGGGGGATTGATTTGTTCTTTTTTAAAAAGCTCTTTACCTACTAACAGTATTAACCCTCTTGTAAACAATGCAAATATTCTTTCTCGGCCTATATGTATATCCAAAGTTGTTACAATATTTGATGGCAGAAACTTTCAGTTTATGTGGTTAAATCTTTTTATCTTCTTCTTTATGATTTCTGACTTGGGAACCTTGGTAATTGTGCTTAGAAAGGTCTTTGTCACCCCAAGAGTGTATCAATAGTGACCTGTATTTTTATTTATGTATAATGTTTATTTTATCAGGAAACTCTTGCCATAAATAAGGTAAAGAAATAACATTTCCCCAAATAGTCAATTATCTCAACACCAGTTATTGAATTATTTATATTTTCTCTGATATTTTGAAATATCAGAGAAAAATTCTAATATTCTTACTATACAAACATCCAATGAATTTCTAATCTATTTTCAAAGTCCCTATTGAAAAAATGATTCATGAATAGTGTGCTTCAATGTGTCACACTGCACGGAATGCCTTGTATACATATTTTACCCAAAGTTTCCTAGTATCTCTCAAAAAGAGTAATTTGACATAAAAAAAACTAAATTAAATACTAAATATGAACATAACTTTCGATTCTGAATGGAGACTTTAAATTATGTCCAGCAACTGCTTTACCTATAGAATGCTAATATTATTTAGAATCATTATACACCACTTAGGTACCTTCTGTTTAAATAGCCAAGATGATTCTTTCTATTACTCTAAACCCAAGAGATTTAATCCTATTAAAAGTAATTCACATTAGCATCATTAAGAAGATAATCCTATCTGGCCTACATGCAGTTCCTTCCCTCCTTCGTTTCTTCGTTTTTCTCTTTCTTTCTCTCTTCTATTTTTTTTCTCTAAACAATACAACTTAGCTGTGTGTTTCTTTTGCCTACAAGAGAAAGAAACAGAAAGATAGAGGGGCCAATTTGGACAATGCTATCTCTACAGCTCTTTCTGCCTTTACATCAAGCAGTCAATCTCTATACAATAAGTTGATAATAAAATAGCAGTTACACACATTTAATAAAATAATTTAGTTGCTGAAATTCTGCCCCATGAAGGGCACCATACTCTGCCTTTTACCTAAATAAAGATGGTCAGTCATCTTTTCTGTTGGGGGAGAAATTAGTCTGGTTCAACTTCAAGCCCTGGGTCACCTGGAGGAGTTGGATTCCAATCAAAAGTTTCAAGTATATTTTCTATACGTATAGAGAAATGAGTGTAGTAGTCATTAATACCTTTGACCACACAACATTTCTCTTACCTTCTTTTGGAAACAGTGGTGCTTGCCTCCGTTAGGGAGCTTTCCCTCTTCCTCCAGTTCTGACTCTAAGATATACTCCAAAAAGAATCTGCCCTGCTTTTACATAATCCTCTTGTGCACACTATCACAGGTGGATACCCTACCACAAGTGGGTACTTTTCCTAAGATGAGCCATTCAGGATTTCTCTTTTGGATTTTTTCTAATTAAACTAAGGAGAGAACTTATTTTCTGGGACAAAACATGTAAGGTAGGAAGCCAATAGGCATAAGCAGCCATAGGATCCTGCCTTCTGGGATATGTCAAATTGCAACAGGTGAAGCTGAAATGGAAAGACAGAGAAACAATAGAATCAACACCTGCCTTTGAGCCTCTGGTTCCATTCATCCACAAAGCCTTTCATAGTCGGCTTTCATAAATAACAAATTCCCCATTTGTGCTTAAGCTACAAGAGTGATGATTTTATTACCTGAAATACAAAAATTTCTGACCAATGAAATTACTCCTTCCATTGGTCCTAAACAAAGAGAAAAGGGGGAAATTACAGAACACTAAGTTTATAGGAGATGGGGCAACATTATAGAGAACCCTGTAGGTCATGACAAAGAATTTGAAATTAGCAATGGGAAGCAAATTTGTAGGATTTGACCAGAGATGATATAATATAATCTGCACTTTTAAAGATGAACCTTATTGCTGTGTGCAAAACAGATTATAGATGACTGAGAAGGTGGGGAAGTATGAAACACTTGAGACTCCTTAAGAAATGCTTACAGTGGTACTGGTGAGAGAGGCTGGCAGCTTACACTACTAAAGTAAGAGGAGTGAAGATAGTGAGAAGTGGTTGGAAGCTGGAGTTATTTTTGCAGTAAACCAACAGGACTTGTTGAAAGAATGCAGTATTTCCTTAGGATACATTCCTAGGGGGGATATTATGGGGTCAGAAGATAAAAATATCTTTCTTATGTCTTTTTTAAAGTGAGTATAACAATTTGCAAATCTTGATTATAAGGGACTCATTTCTCCCCTCCCCATGCTTAAACAAACACTGGATATTCTCATGGGTTTTTAGAAAATCTTTGCTAATTAGATAAGCAAACAAAAAATAGTATTGCATTATAGTCTTAATGACACTTGTAATATTGAAAAAAATGTAAGCATGGATTATTTTCTTTGTGGGAAAATGATCATTTCTTATTTTTTGTCCCTTATGTATTAGGTTCTTTGTGTATTTCTTATAAATTTATATGAAGTCATATAAATATCTTTTGTTAAAAATATTAATCTTTTGTTCTATTTGTTGTAAGTATTTTCTTATGTCACTGTTTGCCTTGTGGTTTTGGATAAATCCTTTTTATTATTTGTAATGTTTCAGTTATTAATGAACTATCTATCCAACTTGTATTAATTAATTTCTTCTTGATCAATTGCCTTTAAGCTTAGAAAGTTCACATAGCCCAATCAGGAAATCTTATAAAAATCTGTGCTTTTGGTGGTGGTGGTGGTGGTGGTGGTGGTGGTAGTAGTAATTTTTGGTTTAACGTTTTTCCCTACATTTAACTGATTGAATCCTCCTAAATTCTATTTTGTTTGTGCTATGAAGGATCACAATTCACTGTTTTCCCAATTGTCTCAAACTGTATATTAGATAACCAGAGAAATATTATTAAAGAATAACAAAAAGTATGCAGGCATGCAATATAATAAAATCACAGTGCTTGGTAACCAGCTAAGGGTAGTGAAAGAAATAGCATTAAGATTTCATACTCTAGAGCAACATTTTCCTAATCGGTATGCCTCAGAACATCAACCTTCTGAGCCAATTCCTGAAATAAGGGTATTACTTGAATAAGTTTGGGGTGCCCTACTATATCCCCCTCCCACATGGAAGAATAGTGGGGCACATTTGTATCAAAAACTTAAGAAGTATTACTACAATTTGTTTAACTCTACTAACTTAGTGTTTCCCAAATCTTTTAAAATAAGAACCTTGCTTCAAATAACTGCTATAACTGAACGTTTGTGTTACTCCCAAAATTTGGATGTTGAAAGCCTAACTGCCAATGTGAAGGTATGATGAGACGGGGCCTTTAGGAGGTAATTAGGTTAAGAGTGTGAAGCCCTCTTGAATGGAACTTGTGCCCTTATAAGAAGACACAGGAGAGCTTGCTTCTCTGCTCTCTGTCATATGAAGATATAGTGAGAAGACAGTCATTTTTCAGACCAAGAAGGAGGCCCTTTACAGAACCTGACCGTGCTGGCTCCTTGATCTAGGACTTCCCAGTCTCCAGAATCAGGAAAAATAAATGTCTATTGTTTAAGCCACCCAGTTTATAGTACTTTGTTATAGCAGTCATAACTGACAAACACCAGAAACAACAAAAGGCATAGGTGTACCATGGAATACACATGAGGTCATAACAGTAATGATTTCAAGATGTATTCAGACCAGTGCTCCATCTTCTGCAATATGGTTTATTGTGTTGAGATTCTATTTCTGTCTGCATATTATACCAAATAAGTAGCTGTTTACATACAAAATCATACTTAATTTTGTAATATAGTAACTATTTTTTAAAATCTTGCAGTTTTAACTCCATGATATACAGGATTCAAAATAAATGCATATAGTTCATGTCATTTAATATATAATGCTGTATTAGTCCATTCTCACACTGCTCTGAAGAAATACCTAAGACTGGGTAACTTATAAAGGAAAGAGATTTAATTGATTCACAGTTCTACAGAGTTGGGGAGGCCTCAGGACACTTACAATCATGGTGGAAGGTGAAGCAAACATGTCCTTCTTTGCATGGCAACAGAAGAGAAAAGTGCAAAGCAAAGGGGGAAAAAAAGCCCTTATAAAACCATCAGATCTCATGAGAACTCACTATCATAGCATGCCCCCATGATCTCCCCCCATGAACTGCTGCCATGATCTAATCACCTCCCACCAGGTCCCTCCCCCAACACATGGGGATTACAATTCAGATGACAATTCAAGATGAAATTTGGGTGGGGACACAGAGCCAGACTACATCAAATGCTAAGGTGTGTATTTCTATAACTGGAAAAAATGCTTCACCCACTCTGAAAAAGAGACTTTCTTAACTCCCACTAACGTCATTCGGTTACTCTGATTAAGATAAATGAAACATAAGAAAGAAATGGTGAAGTGAGATAATACCTAAAATTTAATAATCCAAGATAATTTTTCATCCAGATACATTAGATAGGAACTTGCATTTGCATATTTTTCCAATTCCAATTTCCTTTTTTTTTTTTTTTTTTTTTGAGACGGAGTCTCGCTCTGTTGCCCAGGCTGGAGTGCGGTGGCCGGATCTCAGCTCACTGCAAGCTCCGCCTCCCAGGTTTACGCCATTTTCCTGCCTCAGCCTCCTGAGTAGCTGGGACTACAGGCGCCCGCCACCTTGCCCGGCTAGTTTTTTGTATTTTTTAGTAGAGATGGGGTTTCACCGTGTTAGCCAGCATGCTCTCGATCTCTTGACCTCGTGATCCGCCCTTCTCGGCCTCCCAAAGTGCTGGGATTACAGGCTTGAGCCACCGCGCCCGGGCGCTATTTTCATCTTTCATAAATTGATAAGGTCACCTATACTATCCCTGATAATAATACACTATGTCTTTAACGTATGTTAATATAAATATTTGAACTAGTGAAACATCACCAAAGAACCAGAATCTGTCTTAAGAATAACATGACTTCAGATGACTTCATTCTCTAAAAATAACCACACACAGCAGTATTTGTTGCAACAAAAATTTATATACAATGTTCCACAAATATATCATGCAGGAGTCTAGAATGTTGACGATGCCTTCTTAGTATAAATGAAGGCTGAGTGAGTAATTTCTAGGCAGCATTTTTTAGGTCAATCTGAAAATGGTACTAGCAGGAAGATGCTAGAAGCATTCAAGTTAAAAAGCATTCAAGTTTTTTTAAAAATGCAGATTTTGAATGGAGCATTATTCTCAGTGAATTAATTCAAATGTGCTTGCTTTGACTATATAATTATTATGATTTTTCTACTAGAACCTCACTATAATATTATCTGCTGTCACATGTCAGCAAATCTTAGTGGCTCTTCATTCAAAATATGTACAGAATTTAACTATTGCTCACCCTTTCTTCCACTACCACCTTAGAAGAAGCCACAGAAATCTCTCTCTCTGACCTAGGTTATTGTGATAGCATATTAAATGATTTCCCTGTTTGCACCCTTGCCACCTCTACAGTATATTCTCCACACAGCAGTACAAGTATCTTTGGAAAAATGTAAATTATGTCACTCTTCTGCTCAAAACCCTCACTTAGAATAAACACAAAGTCATTACAATAGCCTACAAGAGCCTACACGATCTGTGCCCCTCCCCACCCCATCCATGCCACCTCCTGGGCTCCATTCCCCTAACATTCTCTCCCTAGATCCCTGGGTTTCAGCCTCACTGACTTCTTTGCTTTTCCTCTGACACACCGAGGACTTGTTCTCTGAAGGACTTTGTCTTTGCCTAGAATGTTCTTTCCCCAGATATAACTAAATCTTTATACTTCCTACATCTCTGTGAAAATCAAGGTTCAAATCCCAGTACCACCCACCACCAGTTCTGTGGCTGCCATGGTTACCTATTCTTTCTTCTTCCTCAATCTCTTCTGTAGAAATGGAAATAATACCACATGCTCAGGCCTTTGCCCTCTTTCCTGGATAACCACTATTCTGAGATTTCTGCTTACGTCTGCCTCATTTCCTTCAGGTCTCTACTTATAGCTTATATGGTCTTTTTATCAGAAATCTTCCCTGATCACCCCATATCAAATAGCACACACAACACCCCTCTGTCCTTCTTCTCCCTTTAACCTGCTTTATTTTTTTCACAGCATTTTTTACTACCTAATATATTACATACTCATTTGTTCACATCTGTCTTCCTCCACTAAAACAAAAGTTCCTTCTATTTTTAATTTTTCTGTACTTTTTTTAAATAGACAAGGTCTCACTTTGTCATCCAGGCTGGAGTGCAGTGGCTCAGTCATAGCTCACAGCAACCTTGAACTCCAGGACAAAGTGATCCTCCCACTACCTCACCCTCCTGAGAGCTACAGGCACACACCACCATGCTCAGCGTTTTTGTTTTTGTTTTCATTGGGAGAGATGGAGTCTCACTGTGCTGCCCAGGCAGGTCTCGAATTTGTGGTCTAAAGCAATCCTCCCACTTTAGCCTCCCCAGAAAGCTTCTTTTTGATACAGACTTGTGACTATTTTGTTTATTGCTATACTCCACCATCTAGAATTGTGGCCAATATCTGGCAAATATACAGAGCTTATCAAATAACATATTTGTTGAATAAATTAAAGAAGAAATTAGTATGCATTTTACTTAAGGTGAATTCATTTTGCAAGTTAATAAGAGAGGTTATTACTTAAATAATACATGGATTTCAATATAACCCAAGGCTTGCCTGTATCACACAATATATCTGGAGAATAGTAGCCTTCAGTTCAGCATGATTTATACTGTGTGGAATCACAAGGTAAGCTAGGGATGTAACAAAATAAATACCAGTCTAGATAATTCTGGCCTTCAGAGTAATTACATAGTGGTTCAAAATATGCATTTTAATAATCTATAATAACAAAATTATCTAACAGCCTTTTGAAACCTCTACTCCCTGTACATGTGTGAAGAGTTGGGGCATTAAATCCAAACTGAAGAATATCAGATCTGATTATCAAAGTGCAGATCCACATTTGTTGGCTCAAGGAACGCTGTTAGCAGAGTTCCCATGCTAATACCAGTTTAATTTACTGTCAAGAGTACACATTGTCTTCCATAAAGAAGCCCTAAGAGGTTGCATACCTATAGTAACAGATTCATTTTAATGAACCCTTTTCCATATTTAAAATGATCCTATGATATATGTTTGCCACAAAGAGCCAAATGAAATTTAATCATCTACAATATTATTTGCAAATTTTTATGTTGGAGATTCTATTTTATATTAGAAATATATCCTTCTTTGAGTTAGAAGATAAAATCTAGGACCTCTCTTTGGAGACTATTTCCTTGACTAAAATAATATGTATTCCCTAGCTTCTTTCTCTAGCAGCTAATCTAATAAAGCTCAAATTAAATAGTATTAAAAGGGCCAACTTTATTAGATTGTTAAAATAGATAACTTCAAAATTAGATTTTCTGGGAAATTGCTAAAGAAAATCCCTTAATATTCAAGATAGACACCTTGTCAATTAGCCAAATCTATTAGCTGGCACAAATGAAATTTTTACCACCTTGTTTTTCCTGTCTATCTAAAATATTCATAATGTATTGCAAGATTCTGAGAAGTGGTAGTTTGGGGTTGTGTATTTTACAAGAGGCTTAATTTGTAAAGAAAATATAAGAAAAATTTTCATATTCATATAAAATGAAGCAGATGGCTACTAGTTGTAATTCTGCTAAATTAATATACACACACTGTTTTGTAACTGCTATGTCTGTGTATAATGTTGGCTTTTACAATGTGAGTTAATTGTCAGACAAATCACTTTCATGCTGAAGATGGTGTAGAGAAAATAAATTAAGTCCAAATCCAATGAAGCTTTATTCCATTCTTTCCCTCCAGGAATATCAGAATTCATTTAACTATCCATTTGTCCTGATGAAATTCTCTGTTGTACACACAATACAGGTGAGCCAAGCGGCATTCTCAATTTCATCTGCTTTCACAAACCAAACAAACTACCAGAGTAGGGTGGTAGAAAGTACTGCAGACCCGGTTCCAGTACTGGTTCCTCTTTCGATTATGTGGCTCAATTCAGTTTCCTCACATGAAACACACAGGAGGTAAAGCATGGGGCTTCAAACGTCTCTTGTTGGTATATTTTCTCCTATTTAAAACACATATCTCTAAAAGGGTCAGGAAGAGAGATAGTTTGTTTCTTCAACAATGATTACAGCTCTCACATTTTTCTAAAGCCACAGAAGAGAATTTTAGAGCTAATGAGACCTAGAGACTATCGAAGTGGGAGATTTGATGCTGTTGATTACCCCCTGCTTCTGGAACTTTTATCCAAGTTTTCTTTATAAAATCTGATCATGTCACCTCTGGTTAAAAGCTTTTGTTTCTCCACTTGCTCACAGGTTGATTTGGACATCTTTCAATGGCACTACAGAAAACAATCCACATAATTGAACCCACAGAACCCACCGCTGCTCCATTTCCTGCCACGCCTCTCTCTCCTTACACATTTCAGCAGACAATATCCTGAAAAGGCTCTGTGCATTTATCTGCATACCATTCCTTCCACCTCCAGTGTCCTTATTCATGTTTTTCCTTGGCAAACTTATACCTGTAGGGCACCCTCTATTGAGAGCTTAACAGCTATCTATTTGTATTTCTATCACAGCCTTTATTACACTGTTATGTAACTTCTCTATTAAAGACAATCTACTCACTAAAGTATTACTTTTGAGGGGTGGGGGAGGAAATTCTGTCTCACTCATCTTTGTATTGCCAGTATCTGGTACATAGTAAGTGTTCCATAAACATTTGCTTTATGTGGAACTGTAGATAGATTTGGGCAATAAACAAGAACGGCTAGGAGCCAGCTCCAGCCTCAGTTGCTGCCTGGTGCTGTTACAGTTACCTAAAAAGTTATGGAAACATCCCCAGGATACATAATGTACTTCCTCATAGTAAATCAAGTTTTGACAGTTGAAAGATGAAAAAATATTCCTTTGATAGGTTTATCAGTCACAGAAAGAGTAGCACATTCTTCACTAAGGATTTTTTAAAAATAGAGCAACGAGTAGGTATAGACAGAAACTCATTTATAAACACTTTTTATTGTCCTCAGTGGATGAAACAACTCTACAGAGCATGCTTAGTAATAAAAATGTGGAAAGTTCAGGAGGTCAATTTTTCTAGGAAAAAAAAAAAAAATGCTTCAAGACATCCTTTGTTACCTGCAAGCGCCTTTGAGTATCACCATTTGCTTGCTGGTGCTGAGATGAAAATGTTAACGGGAAAGGATCTCTCCCCAAAGTCAATGAACTCAACTCAAGTAAGGACAGACTTATGATTAGAAAATGTAAATCTGTATGTTGAAATTTATTAACACAAACTGTTAATCCACAAACTGTTAATCATTACAGCAGTAAAAGTAGCGCCAAACTATTTTAAGGAAGAGTCTCAAAAAAGTTCTTGCACTGAAATGGGTCTGCAAAATCAAAATGAATTCTTAATTCAGGCTCCTTGGTCACTTTCTATACCAAGGCAGAAAATTATGTATATCATAAAGAGCAGCTTCTTAAGGTCTTTTTAATATCAGAATTGATTTAACCTGCCAGAAATAAAAGCCACAAATATCTTCTTAGAAAGAAAGCTCCTATATAAACTACATATGCTACATTGTACGTAATACATGCTCCATCTGATAACTTATATTTACTGAGCACATACCATGTGCCAGGCCTAATTGCTTGCCATGTAATCATTCAATTAATCATTACAGTCCCTTGAGGGAGGAATTGTTATTGTCATGTTTTAGTTGAGAAAACTGAGGCACAGAAAGCCTACATAATTTTTTACCTAACTTGGCTGGTTTGGATCAGAGCTGTATTACAAATCTAAAGAGCCTGACTCCAACACTCTCAATCACCCCACCTCATTCTTCAACATTGACTATGTTATCCTCCACACAAGAGCAAGTTTTTAACAAAAATAGCTTTAATTGGCAATTTTTTCTGATAGCAAAAGTGAGCCACATTCATTGTAAAATATTTTTGCAATCAAAAAATAAAATTATGTTTAAAAAGAAAGGATACAGACCTCAAAGAGCTTATAAAGAGTGCAAACTGTAGCAGTGTGGCAATAGAATTAACTGTGGAACTTTGGAACCCACAGAAAAAGAGCAGACCTCATTATCAATTTGTGAGTCATGCTCTAGTCTATAGATGATACTTTTCTTGATTAGAAAGCAGCAACTGCCTCTACCATCTGATAGTTTATAAATAGGCTCAGCTCCAACATAAAAAATAGAGCATCAGTGGTCAGAATCACCTCTGGATAGTTATTACTCTCTGCTATGATTCATCAGATAATAAGTGCTTGACATAATCAAAGACATTTTTGTGCCAGCAAGGCATGTAATGACTTTTTCTAGTATATTTCCCAATGGCTTTATTTTGTTTAAGGAAAACATGGAAGAAATTACAGTAACCTCAAGAAAGCTTAAAGCTTTTCCTGTATCTTTTAAGAAAATGAATCTTTTTTTAAAAAAAAGAAAATCTTGAATAAAATGAATAAAAATCACTTATGCCATGCCTAAAAAAAAAAAAAAGATGTTCTAATTACATCTTTATCTTTTTAAAATTCAGATATATTGTATATCAAAACCATATAGAAATTTCTAAACTTTTCCTATGAGTTCTTCATATTTTGATCTTACATGAAATATGGGTTCACCCTAGAATACTAACAGGCTTCTCTGTGAAGCACTAAAAATTTAAGAGAGCGAAGTTTTAAAATTCTAAAATTCTACATATTCACCATATAAAATTTACAATATCAACAGTGTGTTCATGGTGGCCTCAACAACTTAGGTAAGTGTTTTCTGAAAAAACAAAATTATAGAAAATACAGGTTTGTTATGTTTGTTTTAAAATACCAAAATAGAAAAGTATATGTTATAAATTTATCCAGCTAACAATATACAATCAGCCTCCATAACCATGAGTTCTACATTAGTGGATTCAACTGACAGCAAATCAAAAATATTTGGAAAAAAATTTCCAGAAAGTTGCAAAAAACAAAACTTGAATTCAGTGTGCTGAGTACCACATTGAATTCACATGAATGAAGTGAGGTGTAGGCATTGTATTAGCCATCATAAGTAATCTAAGATTATTTAAAGTATAATGTGGATGTGCATAGGTTATATGCAAACACTACTCCATTTTATGTCAGGGACTTGAGCATTCTCAGATTTTGGCATCATATCTTTGGGGGCCTCTAGAACCAATCCTCCAAGGATATTGAAGGACAACTATAATGTTGAAGACAATGACAGCCAGACTGTTAACATTTAGCATGATATAGGTGCAAGATAAATATTACATACTCAAAGTAGATTTTCCAAAACCAATACTCTCCTTTTTTATTTTTTGTTTTTTAAGACAGAGTCTTGCTGTGTTGCACATGCTGGAGGTCAGTAGTGTCATCATAGTTCTCTGCAGCCTTGAACTTCTGGTCTCAAGTGATCCTCCCCTCTCAGCCTCCTGAGTAGCTAAGACTACAGGCATGCACCACCACAGTTGGCTAATTTTTTTTTTTTTTAAGAGATGGAGGTCTTACTGCATTGCCCAAGCTAGTTTCAAACTCCTAGCCTCAGGCATTCCTCCTGCCTCAGCCTCCCAAAGCTCTGGGATTACAGGTGTGAGCCACTGCATCCAACCCTAGCACTTTCATTATTCATCATCACTAAGGTTAAAATGAGACAACAGACATTGGCATGTGTGATATTTTCAATAATCTAAAATAAATTGGAATTGATTGAATACATCAAAGTGACAATTTAGTTTGGCTCTGTTTCCAAACTAAATTAGGATGAAATCTACATCTAAATCTATTTAATATATCCTGTATTAGAAATGACACAGTGGGCATGCAGTAATAAATCTGGTTAGTATTTCTCAGCCCTATTTCTAAAAACACAAAATTCTTTTATTTTTTTATTTTTTTATTTTTTTTAATTTATTTTTTATTATTATTATACTTTAAGTTCTAGGGTACATGTGCGTAACGTGCAGGTTTGTTACATATGTATACTTGTGCCATGTTGGTGTGCTGCACCCATCAACTCGTCAGCACCCATCAACTCATCATTTACATCAGGTATAACTCCCAGTGCAATCCCTCCCCCCTCCCCCCACCCCCCTCCCCATGATAGGCCCCGGTGTGTGATGTTCCCTTTCCCGAGTCCAAGTGATCTCATTGTTCAGTTCCCACCTACGAGTGAGAACATGCGGTGTAAAAACACAAAATCCAAGCTGACCCTTTTATCAAAATAGACTGGAAGTCATATGTGATGGAATTTAGGTATTAGTTATGATTAGAGCTATTATAATACTTAACAGGGAAATTTTTTCACATATCAAAACAATAATCCCACTTGATTTTTGTTGGTGTCTTTTGATTTATTTGAAATTGGCACAGTGCTATATTTTTGTGCAAAAATTATTAATTGCAGAATGTGTCTCATCTTCAGAAAGCCTGCTACCTACCTTGTTTTATCAACCTTACCACATCAATGATGGAGAATGTAATTCTAGATATATCCAAAAATAGTTATATAGAAATAAGTATTTTCTAGATTTCTACCTTTATCTTTAGATTTATTAAAAACTGGTGCCAAAATACACAAACTGTGCATTATTTCTTAGACTTTCCTACTCACGTTTTCTGGAGTTTATGTAAAAGAAGTTATTAATCTTTTGGGAATTATTAATCTATTAAAAATCTGATGATAGTTATCACAGTTTCCTTTTAAAAATGTACATATTCACAGTTTGTACCCAATTTCAGGACATCTACAGATCCCAAGTAAAGAATATGTTCTACAATGCATATTTATGAATACATCCCTTTTCTGGAAAGGACAACACTAAAAATTTATGATAATGCATTGGACTTCTCAAGAGAAAAATGAATCAGTGAGTTTACTGATGGAGAGCTGACATTTGAGGGGCTGATTACATATGGCAATGGAAGGGAAGTTCATCTGTCTAATGACAAACATATTTCACTCCCATAAGTGAATGTTTTTATAGCAACAAAAGGCCTATTCATCTCTTCGACAAGTTGTCTTCACCAAGTTTCTCATAATTCCCAACTCAAGTGGCTCAGCATTGCCAGTGCAAGTGAAATGGTTCCTCTTCTCCACATCCATTAATACATTAACCAGATATTTATTGAGTATCTACTATATGTAGAATCCTTCCTGAACAATACTAGGTGATATAGTTTGGCTGTGTCCCCACCAAAATCTCATCTTGAATTCCCACATGTTGTGGGATGGACCTGGTGTGAGGAAATTGAATCAGGGGGGCAGGTCTTTCTCATGCGGTCTCATGATAGTGAATAAGTCTCATGAGACTTGATGGTTTTATAAGAAGGAGTTTCCCTGCACAAGCTCTCTTCTCTTGTCTGCCGCCATGTAAGACATGTCTTTCACCTTCTGCCATGATTGTGACGCCTCCCCAGCCATGTGGAACTGTAAGTCCATTAAACCTCTTTCTTTTGTAAATTGCCCAGTCTCAGCTATGTCTTTATCAGCAGCATGAAAATGAACTAATACACTAGTCTTTGAGGATACAGACACAAACAAGAGATATAGTGTCCCTACACTCATCGAGTTTGAGTTCTAGTGAAAAGGAAGAGAGGCAATAAGCAAATAAGCAAATAACCAAGATAATTTCAGAAAGTAATCAGTGCCATGAAAATTATAAAAGAAGGCCATCCAATGAGTGACTGAGGCAGGGGCAAAGAATCTGTAGAATGTGATATTGATCTGAAATCTCAACGGATGAGAAAGAGTTAGCTGTAGAAAGATTTGGACATAGTATGTAGCAAAGGGAACATAAAATAAAAGGTTGTGAGGTGACAGCTTACCTGGCATGTTCAAGGCACATAAATATGACTGGCATGGCTACAGTGTACTAAAGGTAAGATGAAGTAAGATAGGCAGGCTGGGTGCAGATTACATGGGACTTTACATGTCATGAAAAGGAGTTTGAACTTCATTCCAAATGTGACAAGAAGCCATTAGAGAGTTTTACTCAGGGAAGTGGGCAATACAACCAAATGTTTGTTTTTAAAAAATATATTATGTCTGCTATGACCTTAGATCCAAGAGTAGCCACAATAAAAGATGCAGTAGTTTCCACTCAGGTCAGATATATGGAAATTTCTGCTGCTGAAACTCAACAAAGCAAGTTGTCATCTTGTGATTAACAATATAATTTTTAAAATATTTGCTATTAACAATTTTATAATAATGTGAGATTTCAAAAGTCTTTAATTATACTAATGAAAGCTCTAACCCTCTCTCCAATTAACAAATAATTATCGAACAACTTCTATATAATAGATACTGGTCTAGCCCAGTACTTTTCAAAGTATCAGTGGTGAATAATCAGTTGTTTTTCTTTTTTTTTTTTTTTTTTTTTGCTTTTCTTTCCCAATTTATTGTGGACTAATATTTTTATAAAATATAATAAAAATAAGCCATTAGAAAATGAATTTTAACATATTATTAAATTCAAGAAACATAAAATTAAATTTCAATACATATAATCAGAAAAAACACAAAGGGGACAGAAGAATTACAATAAATAGCAAAATTGTATGTGTTGTTTATTAAAAGAAATTTAAAAGTGTGCATAGGCAATTGATATAGAGACTTTCTAATACACTTGGAACTTTTTGTCCTTCCACAATGGTAACTAAAGAGTATGTAAAGAAATAGCAGTTGCCCATATTAAATGCCAATTCATACACTTTGAATAAACACTGATATATCAATATTTAAAGTTTTTAGTGCAATAAATGGGCTTGCATCTTGCTTGTTAAATTATCTAATCAAGGTTGGATTGACAACAATGCTACCTGAAGGAAATAATGAGTGCTAAACACTTTCTCTTTTGTTTTAATAACACACGGTAAACAAACCAGTCTCACAAAGGTATACTGATAGAAATAAAAGAGATTTTAAAGCAATTTTGGCAATTGCTTTAAATATTCATTATTACCTTTTATACAAAATGAGGCAAATGATATATTTTCATCTTCAATCCTTCACCGTAGCCAATTCTTAACAACTTACCCAATAAAGTATTGTAAAAACTAAACTAGTCTATTCTTTGTTCAGTGAGCACAGGCCACAGTGTATAGACCTATCATATGAGTTTACTAACTATGAACATGGATGTCATAAAAATGTCAAATTGCTATGAAAGCTTCTAAAGACTTGCTTCAATTTTAACACATCTCATCACAGAAAACAGTTATAAACAATTATTAGACCCACATCAGTCTAATCACTGTACTCCTCAAACTATGTGAGTGATAGTTTGAGAACAGTACTCTTCAAACTATCAGTTACATAGTTTGAGGAGTACTATTCTAGACTACCTTTTCTATAAACAAAAAAGCTATATGTTTTTAAAATCATTAAATTGACCATAGAAGGATACTTTCTACTCATCTTGCTTATAGATAGCAAATATTAGAATTAGTAGCAATAAAACTCAGTGTTAACCAGGAAGGATTGCTGTCCAGATGAAAAAGGAATTTGGGATAATTTATGTCTCTGACTACCTGGCACTATTTTCAATATCTGGGACTTGTTCTAATATATACTTTCCTACAATGATTATCTATTTATAAGTACTCAGATCATTCTCTTGGGCCACTCCTCTCAAAAAAAAAAAAGAAAAGAAAAGAAAAAGATATTAAAGTAATTTAGTGTATTATAAAATCTAATAAGATTTTTTAAAAGTCTTATTCACTTAACCAATTTTATAATTTCAGCTTTTATTAGGTCAAAGAACTGTTACTATAAATGGAATCGTAACCAGTGGTGGGCTGGAGCTGGCTTATACTAGTCTGAGTTGAACCAATTGTGTTCATCTCTTCCCACTCAGCATTCAATGATTTCAGGTTGGCAGTTGAAATCGTGCTTGATGGAAGTATTTACACCATGGAAGTCAGCAAACACTACTAATCAAGACTTTTTTCCCCAGAGATCTTGTTATTAAACATTTGCTGATTGTAATTAATGATAATTTCAAATTTCTTTAAAAAGGAATTGACAAGATGGCATTATAAAATTTGAAACATTTTAGGAACTATTTTTAAGACAGTCTGATTCACCATCTTTTAGCACTAGGCTAGGAACAAGAAAATATCCTCCTAGACTATATCATAAAATCTATCATTCAGTAAATTTACATTATTGTTTATATGTTTGTCCATATAGACATATGGGCAAAAGGTCACAAGTAGGAGTAGCTATGATGCAATGGGTATATAAGAAGAAGAGTATATTATGTATATATATGCAAATTTTTTTCAAACATGGGGTAATAATTATAATTCTATTGGCTGGAATATACTTGCAAAACTCCACTAATTTCTTCTAGGCAACAACAAAAACTAGATCTGGTGAAAATTTTTTTGAAACAGTAAGAGAAAGAAAAGTCACTGTCTCAGGTAAAATGTAGGAGTGTTGGAAGTAGAACCCATATGCAAACAACCCATAGTGGTGTTTGCATCAACAAAGAAACAGCAGAGTGCACTAAAACAACTCAAATTCATCACTGAGAAATTATATTTTAAAAAAAATTATTTTTTGGTTGGGCATAGTGGCTCATGCCTGTAATCCCAACAAATTGGCAGGCCAAGGCGAGTGGGATAATTTGAAGTCAGGGGTTCAAGACCAGCCTGACCAACATGGTGAGACCCCATCTCTACTTAAAAAAATAAAATAAAATAGCCAGGCATGATGGTGTGTGCCTATAGTCCCAGGTACCTGGGAGGCTGAGGCACGAAAATCGCTTGAGCCCAGGAGACGGAGGTTGCAGTGAGCCGAGATCATGCCATTGCACTCCAACCTGGTCGACAGAGTGAGACTCTGTCTCAAAAAACAATTATTTTTTTTAAAAATGGGAAGAGGACAGATGCTAAGGATTTAATAAATGTTGGGTAGATGGGTAGATAAGTGGCAAAAAAAAAAAAAAAAAAAAGAAAGAAATGAGTAAGTTGCCTTGCTGATTAGAGTGGGATTACAAGGAGGTTAGGAGTCATGTCAGGCCCCTCTAATCTGTGATCCTTGACTGAACACAGTCTGACTGTTGCTCTTGAAAATGCATGCCTACAGACACAGCAGAAAGCCAGTAAATCCAGTGACCCACCATTACAAGCATCCTAATTCAGTGCACATGAATCTTGGGGGCAGTGAGGCAGTAAGTAACCCCAGCTTTTGATACCAGGGGTTTCATAAATCAGTAACATCTAGCTCATTATATTCATTTATTCTCCTAATCAGGCAAAAGTGCAGTGAAAACCAAATTGGAAATAAGAGTCACTTCAAACCTTAGGATAAATTTTTTCAAATATTGTGAAATAAAATATGTTTACAGAAAATACGTTTAACACATTAGCTTCACCTCCATCTTGTAACATTATCTGCTCAAAATAAATCTTCTTAAGGAATGCATATTTTCCCTTGAATAGTTATCTTTTTATGCTATTTGAATCTGAACTGATTTTCTCAGCACAGAAAAAAAAATAGGATCTTATGGAGAGATAAATGCTACTTAAAATAATGAAATACAGAATTAAGAAGATATTATAATAATTTAACCTTCCCATTTTGCAAAGATTTTCTTACATGGAAACATCTTTTTAGCAATTAGAAATTGCTAAAAAGAAAGTCCTCTGCTTTTTAAGTTATACAAAAAGATAATCTCTCTTTTCTCAGTTTCTTGCTCTCTTTTCTTTTCTTGTTAAGAGAGGGAAAAGGCCACATCACAGTGGTGCTCACAAGATACTTAACATTCTTCTTTTTCTAAGTGAGTTGTTGGTTCCGACACTGGCAGCCCTTTAATCACAGTGATAGCTTAGTGATTGCTTAGTAACCTATGTTTTTACCAACTATATGTATATTGTCCTTATATTTCTTAGTTTCAAAGACAAAAAAGGCTTATGTCAATATTAACTTCAACATAGTTTAGCAGCTACAAAAACATCTTTATAAAAATGTAAACAATGTGCCAAAATGTTATCCATTTAGAAATAGAAGAAAAGCTAGATGTCCATTCCATTTTCTGATCTTTCTCTTATTGATTCAAAAATTTTACAAATTAAAGATTAAAATGAAAAATATGATAGTGTTTTAGGAGTTTTTCAAAGGCTGCATCATCATAGTCAATATAATAATAATGTCTTCATTTGAGACAGTTTTCTTGTCACAGGATATAAACACACTTACTACTAAATAACAGTACTAAATAAGATGAATGAGTAATAAAAATCCTTTGCACTGAAGTTTCAAGAGGCATACTCCCAGGCATAATTATGTATTCACAAGTCATAAACTTAGCCTCATCTATTTCTTTACATTTAGGAAAATAACGAAAAAATAACCACACATTTAATTTAGAAATAACTGTATTTTTCTTGAATTGTCACGTGTAATCCTCATTCATAGAATTAACTATTCACAAAACATAAAAATCAAGAAAATAAATTACCTCACCAGAGAAAATCATCTTCACTAGAGGAAGACAGGAATGAAAGAAAGAAGGCAGAGAATATCACAAAACAACCAGAAAACATATAACCAAATGGCAGGAGTTTTTCTTATTTATTAATAATAACAATGAATATAAATAAACTTTTCAATCAGAAGACATAGACTAGCTGAATGAATGGAAAAACAAGACCCACTGATGTGTTGCCTTCAAGAAACTTCATCTATAATGACACATATAGACTGAAAATAAAAGGATGGAAAAAGATATTCCATGACAATGGAAACCAAAAAAAGAGCAGGAGTCACTATACTTATATCAAACAAAATAGATTTCAAGACAAAAACTATAAGAAGAGACAAAGAAGGTCATTATATACTAATAAAGGGGTCAATTCATCAAGAGGATATAACAATTTTAAATATATATGCACCCAACATGGGAGCACCCCAATATATAAAGCAAAAATTTTTAGCGCTAAAGAGAGAGATAGGTCCCAACAAAATAATAGCTGGAGACTTCACCCCACTTTCAGCATTGGACAGATCTTCCATCCAGAAAATCAACAAAGAAACATCAGACTTAGTCTGCACTATAGACCAAATGGATCTAACAGGTGTTTACAGACATTTCATCTGAGAGCTGCAGAATACACATTCTTTTCCTTAGCACATAGATGATTCTCAAGGATAGACCATATGTTAGGTCACAAAACAAATCTTAAAGCACTCAGAAAATTGAAATAATATCAAACACTTTATCAGACCACAACAGAATGAAACTAGAAATCAAATACAGAAGGAATTTTGGAAACTATACAAGCACATGGGAACTAAACAATATGTTTTTGAATGATCAATTAAGAAATTTAGAAGGAAACTGAAAAATTTTTTTGAAACAAATGATAACAGATGCACAACATACCAAAACCTATAGAATACAGCAAACGCAGCCAGGCACAGTGGCTCGCGCCTGCAGTCCCAGCACTTTGGGAGCTGAGGCGGGCTGATCATGAGGTCAGGTGATTGAGACCATCCTGGCTAACACGGTGAAACCCCTTATCTACTAAAAATACAAAAAATTAGCCAGGCATGGTGGCGGGTGCTTGTAGTCCCAACTACTCAGGAGACTGAGGCAGGAGAATGGCATGAACCTGGGAGGCAGAGCTTACAGTGAGCGGAGATTGCACCACTGCACTCCAGCCTGGGCAACAGAGGAAGACTCTGTCTTAAAAAAACAAAAAAAAGAATACAGCAAAAGTGGTACTCAGAGAGAAGTTTATAACTTTATAGGCACTTTATAAGTACCTATATCAAAAAAAGAAGAAAAACTTTAAACACAAAAAAGAAGAAAAACTTTAAATAAGCAATCTTTTTATTTATCTTTTATTTTTATTTTTATTTTTTTATTTTTTTATTTATTTATTATTATTATTATACTTTAAGTTCTAGGGTACATGTGCATAACGTGCAGGTTTGTTACATATGTATACTTGTGCCATGTTGGTGTGCTGCACCCATCAACTCCTCAGCACCCATTAACTCGTCATTTACATCAGGTATAACTCCCAATGCAATCCCTCCCCCTCCCCCCTCCCCATGATAGGCCCCGGTGTGTGATGTCCCCCTTCCCGAGTCCAAGTGATCTCATTGTTCAGTTCCCACCTATGAGTGAGAACATGCGGTGTTTGGTTTTCTGTTCTTGTGATAGTTTGCTAAGAATGATGGTCTCCAGCTGCATCCATGTCCCTACAAAGGACACAAACTCATCCTTTTTTATGGCTGCATAGTATTCCATGGTGTATATGTGCCACATTTTCTTAATCCAGTCTGTCACTGATGGATATTTGGGTTGATTCCAAGTCTTTGCTATTGTGAATAGTGCCGCAATAAACATACGTGTGCATGTGTCTTTATAGCAGCATTTATAATCCTTTGGGTATATACCCAGTAATGGGATGGCTGGGTCATATGGTACATCTAGTTCTAGATAAGCAATCTAACTATGCATCTTTAAAACTAGCAAAGCAAGAGTAAATCAACCACAAAATTAGTAGAATAAAAGAAATGTAAAAGATAGGAGTGGAAATACATGAAATTAAAATAAAAACCACTACAAAAGATCAATGAAACAAAAAGCTGATGTTTGAAAAGTTAAAATTGGCAAACCATTAATTAGCCAAACTAGGAAAAAAAAGAGAGAGAGAAGATCCAAATAAATAGAACCAAAAAGGAGATGGTACAAGTGATAGTGCAAAAATTCAAAGGATCATTAGTGGCTACTATGAGTGAGTATATGCCAATAAGTTGGAAAATCTAGAAGAACTGGGCAAATTCCTAAATACATACAACCTACCAAGATTGAACCAGAAGAAATTCAAAACCTGAACAGACCAAAAACAAGTAATGAGATTGAAGCTGTAATAAAAAGTCCTCCAGTAAAGAAAATCTCGGGACCTGATGGCTTCACCACTGAATTCTATAAAATATTTATAGAAGAACTAATACGAATTCTACTCAAACTCTTCCAAAAAACAGAGGCTGAGGGAACACTTACCAACTCATTCTATGAGACCAGTATTATCCTGATACCAAAATCAAAGACACGTAAAAAAAGAAAACTACAGTCCAATATTTCAGATGAATATTAATGCAAAAATCCACCAGAAAATACTAGCAAACAGAATTCAAAAAAATGCATTAGAAGCATCGTCCATCATGACCAAGTGGAATTTATCTCTGGGATGCAAGAATGGTTCAATATATGCAAATCAATTGACATGATACCTCAGAGCAACAGAATGAAGGACCAAAACCATGTGATCAATTCAGTTGGCTGAAAACACATTTCATAAAATTCAACATCCCTTCATGATTTAAAAAAAAAAAAAAAAAAAACCCTTTAAAAACTGGGCATAGAAGGAACATACCTCAACAAAATAAAAGCCATATTTCACAGACCACAGCTAGTATCAAACTAAACAGGGAAAACTGAAAACTTTTCCTCTAACATCTTGAACACAACAAGAATGCCCACTGTCACAACTGTTATTCAACATAGTACTGAAAGTCCTAACTAGAGCCATCAGACAAGAGAACATATAAAAGGCATCTAAATTGGAAAAGAAGAAATCAAATTATCTTTGTTTGCTGATGATATGATCTTCTATTAGGATAAAACTAAAGATTCCACAAAAAATTTATTAAAACTAACAAACAAATTCAGCAAAGTTTCAGGATAAAAAAAAAATCAACATAAAAAATCAGTAGCATTTGTATATACCATCAGTAAACAATGTGAAAAAGAAAATTTTTAAGTAATTCCCTTTACAATAGGCACACATAAAATTACATACCTAGGAATTAACTTAACCAAAGAAGTGAAGGACCTCTACAGTGAAAACTATAAAACACTGATAAAGAAAATTAAAGAGAACACCAAACTATGGAAAAATATTTCATGTTCATGAATTGGAAGAATCAATATTGTTAAAATGTCTATACTACCAAAACAATCTACAGATTCAATGCAATTCCTATCAAAATGCCAGTGACATTCTTCACAGAAATAGAAAAGACAATCCTAAAAATATGTATGCAACCACAAAAGACCCAGAATAGCCAGAGTTAGTCTAAGAAAAAAGAACAAAACTAGAGAAATCACATTACCTGACCTCAAATTATATTACAGAGCTATAGTAACCAAAACAGCATGGTACTGGCATAGAAATAGACACATAGACCAGTAGAACAGAATAGAGAACTCAGATACAAATCCACACACCTACAGTGAATTCATTTGTGACAAAAGTGCCAAGAACATACACTTGAGAAAAGACAGTCTGTTCAATAAATGGTGCTGGGAAAACTGGATATCCATATGCAAAAGAATGAAACTATGCCCCTATATTTCTCCACATTTTAAAATCAAAATGAATAAAAGACTTAAGTATAAGACCTCAAACTATGAAACTAGTACAAGAAAACTTTGAGGAAAATCTCTGGGACATTGGTCTGGGTGAAGAATTATTAAGTAATACCCCACAAGCACATGCAACCAAAACAAAAATGGACAAATGGGATCACATCAAGTTAAAAAGCTTCCACACAGAAAAGGATACAATCAAAAACGGTGGAGAGACAACCCACAGCATGGGAGAAAATACATGCAAACTATCCCTCTGACAAGGGATTAATAACCAGAATATATAAGAAGCTCAAACAACTCTTTAGGAAAAAACTCTAATAATCTGATCAAAGAAGGACAAAAGATATGAAAACACATTTCTCAAAAGAAGACATATAAATGGCAAACAGTCATATAAAAAGGTGCTCAACATCATTGATCATCAGAGAAACACAAATCAAAATTACAATGAAATATAATCTCACTCCAACGAAAATGGCTTATATCCAAAAGACAGAAAACAACAAATGCTGCTGAGGATGTGGATAAAGTAAACCCTTGTATGCTACTGGTGAGAATGTAAATTAGTACAACCACTATGGAGAATATAGTTTGGAGGTTTCTTAAAAAACTAAAAATTGAGTTACCATATGACCCAGAAATTCCACTGCTGAGTATATACCAAAAGAAAGAAAATCAGTGTATCAAAGAGATATCTGCACTCCTATGTTTGTTGCCACACTGTTCACAATGGCTAAGATTTGGAAACAACTTAAGTGTCCATCAACAGATGAATGGATAAAGAAAATGTGGTACTTATACAAAATGGAGTACTATTCAGCCACAAAAAAGAATGAGATCCAGTCATTTACAACAAAATGGATGAAACTGAAGATCATTATGTTAAGTGAAATAAGCCAGACACAGAAAGACAAACATTACATGTTCTTACTTATTTGTGGGATCTAAAAATCAAATCAATTGAACTCATGGACATAGAGAGTAGAAGGATGGTTACCAGAGGCTGAAAATGGTAGTAGAGGGTTGGGTGGGGTGGAGATGGTTAATAGGTACAAAAAAATTAGAAAGAATGAAGATGAGCTACCATTTGACAGCACAATAGGGTAACTATAGACAATAACAACTTAATTATATATTTTTAAATAACTTAAGGAGTGTAATAGGATTGTTTGTAACTCAAAGGATAAATGCTTGAGGGGATAGATATCCCATTCTCCATATGTGCTTATTTTACATTGCACTCCTGTATCAAAACATCTCATGTACCCCATAAATATATACACCTACAATATGTCCACACAAATTTTAAAAGCTAAAAATAAATAAAAATAATTAGCTATTGTCATTTCCATTTTATGAATAAAGCAATGGGAGCAGAGGACAAATGAAATGAAACTATACTTATTCAATGCCACACATTTTATTCACAATAGAGATGCTAAATCAAACCTGACTTAAAAACCCAGGTTCTTCATCACCAGGGTATATTGCTTAATTTAGGTAACTGACAGGAAGTTTTGCAACTAACTCTTTTTGTAGGGTGCTTTAAGAAATCATCACATTACCTGACTTCAAACTATGCCGCAAGGCTAGAGTGACCAAAACAGCACGGTACTGGTACAAAGCAGACATATAGACCAATGGAACAGAAAAGGGAGCCCAGAAATAATGCTGCGCACCTGCAACCATCTGATCTTCAACAAAGTTGACAAAAACAAGCAATAGGGAAAGGACTCCCTATTCAATAAATAGTGCTGGGATAACTCACTAGCCACGTGCAGAAGATTGCAACTGGACCCCTTCCTTACACCACATACAAAAATCAACTCAAGATGGAAAAAAGACTTAAATGTAAAACCTAAAACTGTGAAAACTCTAGAAGTTAAGCTAGGAAATACCTTTCTTGACATAGGACTGGCAAAGATTTCATGATGAAGATGCCAAAAGCAATTGCAACAAAAACACAAATTAACAAACGGTACCTAATTAAACTAAAGAGCTTCTGCACAGCAAAAGAAACTATCAACAGAGTAAACGGACAACCTGAAGAATGAGAGAAAATATGTGCAAACTATGAATTTGACAAAGGTCTAATATCCAATATCTACAAGTAACCTAAACAAATTAACAAGCAAAACACAAACAATCCTATTAAAAAGAGGGCAAAGGACATGAACAAACGCTTTTCAAAAGAAGACATACACATAGCCAACAAGCATATGAAAAAAATGCTCAACATCACTGATCATTAGAGAAATGCAAATCAAAACCACAATAAGATACATCTCACACCAGTCAGAATGGCTATTATTTAAAACTCAAAAAATAACATACTGGTGAAGTTGTGGAGAACAGGGAATGCTTACACACTGCTGGCAGGAATGTAAATAAATTCTGCCATGTGAAAAGCAGTGTGGTAATTTCTCAAAGAACTTAAAACGTCATTATCATTTGACCCAGCAATTCCATTAGGGGATATATGCCCAAAGAAATATAAATTGTTCTACCATAAAGAAACATGCACACGGATATTCACTGCAGCACTACTCACAATAGCAAAGACATGGAATCAACCTAAATGCTTATCAATGGTGGAACTGATAAAGAAAACGTGTATATTTTATATACACCATGGAATACTATGCAGCTGTAAAAAAAAAAATGAGATCATGTCCTTTGCAGCAACAAAGATGGAGCTGAAGGCTATTATCCTAAGTGAACTACACAGGAACAGAAAACCAAATACTGCATGTTCTCATTTATAAGTGGGAGCTAAATATTGAGTACATACAGACATAAAGAACGGAACAACAGACATTAAGGCCTACTTGAGGGTGGAGGCTATGAGAAGGGTGAGGATCAAAAAACTACCTATTGAGTACTACTATGCTTATTAACTGGGTGATGAAACAATCTGTACACCAAACCTCCATGGCATTCAATTTACCTGTTTAACAAACTTGCACATGTACTCCTGAACCTAAAATAAAAGTTAAAAAAGGAATCAATAAAAATGCAGTGTTTTTGAAACTCATAGAAAACAATCAGAACTCATATGAATAATGATAATTTGCATGTGTATAATCATTTACTAAACTTTCCTGCACATTCTTTCTTTGGAACATCATTGTATGAAACTCGGAGTTTCCAATCTGAGTGTTATCTTTAAGCTTCCTTAAAGTTAACACACCCAGAAAAGTGTTTAGGTTAAATTCTATAGAGCAAGTCCAGGGCTTTTCACTGGGAACTATGTTGCCCTAACAACATGTAGTTCACATAACCTCCAACTGGTGACCACACACAATCATGAGCATACTCTTAAAAGACTAATCAGGAGCTTCTAATTTTGAGCCCAGAGAAGATTAATCGTAGAAAGTTTCCTGTGACCTCATTCCTCACCTACTAAGATTTCAGAAGTTTGATATTGATGGATAATTGCCAGCCCAATGCTTTGTTTTCTCTTATGTGAATTTGGCCATTTTAAGAACAGGAATAGCTGGTTACGGTGGCTCATGCCTGTAATCCCAGCACTTTGGGAGGCCAAGGCAGGCAGATCACCTGAGGTCAGGAGTTCGAGACCAGCCTGACCAACATGGTGAAACCCTATCTCTACTAAAAATACAAAATTAGCTGGACATGGTGGTGCTTACCTGTAGTCCTAGTTACTCAGGAGGCTGAGGCAGGAGAATTGCTTGAACCTGGGAGGTGGAGGTTGCAGCGAGCCGAGATTGCACCACTGCACTCTGGCCTGGGTGACAAGAGTGAGACTCCGTCTCAAAAAAACAAAACACAAAAAACAACAAAACAAAACAAAACCACGAAAAACAGGAATAAAAACCAAAAGCTGTCACTGCTTCCTACAGAAGGATCAGGTAAGTTCAGGCATTAACCCACTCATCCCATCTTCAACAAATGTGTATGTAACCTTACTTTTTTTTGCAAACAGGGGAAAGAATATCTTAACATTATTCTTTGTATCTAAGGAAAGGCAAATAATTGACATTTTTAGTTTGATGTGGCAATCTAATCGGAAGGGCTTCAACTAAATGTTTACAGTTGTATTTTCTTTGGGTGCTTACTATTTTGTATCTTATACCTACTATACTGTAACAAAATCATCCATCAATGTCTAAGATCATTCTAAATGATCAGTGAAATCAATGGCTTGCATGTAGGTCAATCAAAAAATTGACTGGGCCACCTATTTATAATTTGATTGCACTGTACTTGACTAGCTATATCTGAAATAACCTACATGATACAAAATAATCATATCAGCAATTCAGTACTTATTGGGCAAGCCAAAGTTTAAAAATAAAGCAGGTTTATTTTATGTAACATTCAAGTTACTTGCTTGCAACTAGACTTTAAGATACAATTTAAAAACACTTTATTTAATAGAAGTATCCTTTCCATTGTAAAGTAATAAATGCATCTTGTAAAAATTCAGACAATACAAAAGTACATAAAGTATCAAGTCATCTCATAATACTAACCTTGTTTCTAGTTTTCTAGGCAAATCTCACTTTAACTTTGTAAAGTTTGCTTTTTAAAAGGATCTTCTTTTAAATTTCTTAAACAATTATATAATCTCAAAGTTATAAATGTAAAAATCAGTAAATTGTTATCTCTCGGTGCAGCAATACTTGTCGAGAGAGAGAAAAAAACAAATCCCCCTGTCATTTAACAGCAAGTACATATTGTTTACTCTTGCCTCTCAAATACATGTGTTTATTATTTATAAATTCAATTATTTTATGACTATTCGATATTACAAAAAGTTGTTCTTTTTAAGCATTCTTTTCCATGATCATTCATTTAATTTTTTAAATTAAATAATTTTTTAAAAATTTACCCATAAGAAAATAACTACTGTAATAAAATATAGAAAGTACATGTTCCAACTTGATTAAGTTGCTAGACTTACTTTCAAGAGACTATCAGTGGTTCTCAAACTTTAAGTGTGAGTTAGAATCACTTGTCAAAACACAGACTGCTGGGCTCCACCCCGATCTTTCTGAATTAGTAGGTCTGGACCGAGACTCACAAGTTCATATTTTGAGCAAGTTCCCAGGTAATCATGGTGGGTCTGATCCAGCTATCACATTTTGAAAACCACTATATAAAAGCATAAATGTCACTTCAGAACTCATCATACTAACTGTTACTGAATCTTGATTTTAATGAACAATTTAGTGCTATGTATATAGAAGTTTTCTGTAAATGCTATTAACTAACCAGTTCTAAAACTAGATATAAAGCAAACTGGAGTACAAACCTACCAGCTACTAAATAATTCACCTTTTCCCCTAGTATGGCAATTGAGAAAATCTTGGCCTGGGCTTCAGAGAGCACAGGTGCATCAAATGGCCTTTGTTATTTTATTTTATTTACTGACAATTTCAGTCATCCTGATACAGGCAATACAATGGTAAAAATAAAATATGCTTAATGAAACGTGAATGAAATTGTTGACTCCAGGATTTTTAAAGCAATGTTTTGACAATAGTAGATCGTTATTTTTAAAACAAATGAAAGCACAGCTGGATTTTTTAGTTTCATCATAACATTAAACTCATTTGCTAACATCTGGAATGTGTATATTAGTTTGTTTTGACAATTATCTTTTGCCCTGAGTTACTAATTTAAGTAACATGTTTCTTCTATTTTTCACCCAACACTATGATTAATGTAATCAATTAATTAATTAAAGGAGATATTTAAGTTCTTTCCCATAGTTGCACCAGTTCTACCAAATTCTGAATGCTACTTAAAATATCAATGGAACTGGAAGAAAATAGTTAATAATTATTCTTTCCTTTGACAATATGTTATGGTATTCATATGACTCCCTCTGGTGGCAAATGTAGCTTGGAATGTTAATCTTTTTCAAGGAATATGCATGTATACATTTCTTTTCATATAAAGTCAGTGATTCTTTCCCTCCTATTGTCTTCTCTATCTTAATGCTCTCAAAATCTGATATGACCATTGGAAGCTGTCAAAAATGCCCAATTCAGTCAATATGGATACTAAATTTCTGTTAAAAATTGGCCTGGAAAATTGTGTCAAATCACTTATGCATCCTTTTAGGAATAAAACCAATACTAAAACAATTAATTAAAGAAAATGACTTCCCAAAATCAAATCTCAAACCCTCTAACTATAATGACTTCCCAAAATCAAATCTCAAACTCTCTAACTATAGTTAATTCACAGTAACATATAAACTTAGTCTAAGAATACCTAAGTGTCTGCATCAAAAAATATCCTCAGAGTTTCAGACAAATGAAAGTCAATCAGAGATAAATTTGAGTTTTACCTCTGCCACCTGGTGGATGGGTAACCTACGTCAGATTATCTAACCTTTGTGAGATATGATTTTCATACCCATAAAATTGGATAATGCCTACTTTATGAACTTATTAAAATGATTAAACTAGACAATGTTTTTAAAGGCCCATTACTGTGTCTAACATTTAGTAAAACACTCACTATTATTGTAGTTATTACTTTAATTAAAAAATTGAAGCAAAGAGAATTAGAAAAAGAGTTAGGAAATTGAGACCTTCCAAGCTCACCCCATCACCAGGCCAGCCCCCATGGTCTCAGGGATCAAGAACCACCCCTGTACCATGTCAGCGGCCATATCTTCAGGGATCCAGGCTTCAGATAGCTCCTGTGGACACGAGCTTCAGGCCCACACCTATGGACCCAGGGGACATGACTACCCAAGTGGACCCCAGAACCAGGTCAGTTGCTATGGACCCAGGAGCCAGACCTGCCCTAGTAAAAAGCTCCAAGCACACCCCAGTAGATAAGCTCCAGGCCTGACCCCACAGACCCAGGCACCAGGCCAGCTCCTGGGGACCCAAGTTCCAGGTCCACCCACTTGGATCAGCTGATCTGTATCAGATCAGCCTGCCCCAAACCCTAGCAGCATAAACCTGCTACCCATGGACCCAACCCATAGACTCTGCCAGACAGTCTTTCCCGGAATCTTTGGATACGATGACTAGCGAAGGGCTTTACCTGCCAAAGCTAGTCTACAAAGATTGAAATAGGTCCCTACTTGTTCAAATATGCAGACACCAACATATGGCCAAAAGGATCATGAGTAATCAGGGAAACATGACGCCACGAAGAGAATAAATTAAAGCATCAGTAGCTGGCCCTAAAGAAATGTAGATCTGTGGACTGCCTAACAAAAAACTCAAAACTCAAAATAATTGTAAAGAAGCTCAGAACACTACAAGAAAACAGTTCAAAGCTAAATGAAATCAGGAAAACAATACATGAACAAAATAAGTTTATCAGAGATAGAAGCCATAAAAAGAACAAAACAAAAATTCCAGAACTGAAGAACACAATGACTAAACTGACACATTCCATGAAGAGTTTCAACAGCAGGCTCGGTCAGACAAAAGAAAGAATCAGTGAACTTGAAGACAGGTCATTTGAAATTGCCCAGATTTGGGGGAAAAGAATGAAAGAAGAGAGAGGAAAGCCTACAAGATTTATAGGACACCATCAAGCAAAACAATATATGAGCAAAGAAAGGGGCAAAACGCTTACTTATTTTTAAAAAATAGACAGATAAAGTTGTGTGTATTTTTTGTGTATAATATGTTTTGAAGTATATTTACATTGTGGAATAACTAAATCTAGATAATTAACATATGGATTACCTCACAGAGTTCATCGTTTTCATGGTAAGAACACAATACAGTTACTCTCTTAGCATTTTTCAAGAATATAATATATGATTAACGATAGTCACTGAATTAGTTTGTTTTCACGCTGCTGATAAAGACATACCCACTGCTGATAAAGACATACCCAGGACAGGGCAATTGACAAAAGAAAGAGGTTTATTGGACTTACAGCTCCACATGGCTGAGGAGGCCTAACAATCGTGGTGGAAGGCAAGGAGGAACAAGTCACATCTTATGTGGATGGCAGCAGGCAAAGAGAGCTTATGCAAGGAGACTCCTGTTTTTAAAACCGTCAGATCTTGTGAGGACCATTCACTCAATCATGAGAACAGCACAGGAAAGACTCTACCCCATGATTCAGTCATCTCCCACCAGGTCACTCCCACAATATGTGGGAATTATGGGAGCTACAAAATGAGATTTGCATGGGGACCCAGAGCTAAACCATATCAGTCACCATGTTTTATAACAGATACCTTGAATTTATTCTTCCTGTGTATATAAAATTTTGTGTCCTTTGACCAATATCTCCAACACTTTCATCTCCCAACCACAAAAGCCTCTGGTAACCATCATTCTACTCTCCACTTATATGATAGCAACTCTTTTAATTCAATATATGAGTGAGATTATTCACTGTTAGTCTTTCTGTGGTTGGCTTATTTCACTTTGCATCATGTCCTCCATGTTCATCCATGTTGTAACCAATGGCAGGATTTCCTTATTTTTTTATAGCTGAAGAGTATTCCATGTGTATATATACCACACCTTATTCATTCTTTCATTGATGAACACTTAGGTTGATGATTCCACATCTTGGCTGTTGTAAATAATGCTGCAATAAACATGAGAGTGCAGATATGTCTTCGACTTACTGATTTCATCTCCTTTGGAAATATACCCAGACGTGGGATTGCTAAATTATATGGTAGTTCTATTTTTAATATTTCGAGGAGCCTCCATACTGTTTGCATAATGGCTGCACTAATTTACCTTCCCACCAGCAGTGTACAAGTGTTTTCTTTTCTCCACATCTTCCCCAGCACTTATTTTTTAAAATCTTTTTGATAACAGTCATTTTAACAGGTGTGAGATGATATCACCTTGTGGCTTAAAGTTGTATTTCTCTGTGACATTGAACATTTTCTCACATACCTATTGCCCATTTGCATGTCTTCATCTGAAAAATATCTTTTCAGGTCCTTTGTCCTTTTTTTGTTTTGTTTTTTGAGACAGAGTCTCACTCTGTCTCCCAGGTTGGAGTGCAGTGGCGTGCTCTCGGCTCACCGCAAACTCCACCTCCCAGGTTCAAGCGATTCTCCTGCCACAGCCTCCTGAGTAGCTGGGACTACAGGCACCCACCATCACACCCGGTTAATTTTTGTATTTTTAGTAGAGACGGGGTTTCACCATATTGGCCAGGCTGGTCTTGAACTCCTGACCTTGTGATCCACCTGCCTCAGCCTCCCAAAGTGCTAGGATTACAGGCCTAAGCCACCACATCTGGCCTTGCCTATTTTTTAAATCAGGTTATTTGTGTTCTTGCTATTGAGTTGTTTGTGAGTTCCTAATGTATTTAGGATATTAACCCCTTATCAGATGTACAGTTTATAAATATTTCCTCCCATTCTGTATATTGTGTCTTCATTCTGTTGATTGTTTCCTTTGCTGTAAAAAAGATACTTAGTTTGAGGTAATCTCATTTGTCTATTTCTGCTTTTGTTTTCTGTGTTTTTGAAGGTCATAAACATAAAGTCATTGTCCATGCCGATGTCATGGGGTCTTTCTACTATGTTTTCTTCTATTAGTTTTCTATTTTCAGGTCTTACATTTAAGTCTTTAATCTATTTTGCGTTGATTTTTGTATTCAGTGTGAGATAAGGTTCTAATTTTATTCTTCTGCATGTGGATATTTAGTTTTCCAAACACAATTTACATAAAAAATATATAGAAAATTTATTTGTTAATTAATAAATTTTTCACTAAAAAAAAAAAAAAGAAAGAAAATTGAGACCTCTGCCTGATTTTTGTCTGAACCTTTCAAAGCAACTACTTTAGCTTAGGTAACTGTGTGAGGTTCAGGTCAGAGGAAGCCCACAAAAGTGAAGAATGGCATTCTTGAATCAACTTCCCAAGTGATTTCCCAAGTGTAGCTTCATACACGTATGAAGCTAATCTGTTGTTTAAATGTGTGGTGTTTTAATACATTAACAAAGCACGTCTAACTGCAACAGTGGAATATCAGAGATCTCTCCTTTAATTCAACTTGCCTGTAATTCTATAGTTAAGTCAATATGTGCATGCTTGTTTCTGAGCTAAGAGGTAATGATTGATTTTTTATCAATTCACTTTTTATTGATTGACTGTGATGTCTGTGTGCGCATCTTGATTGATGACGTCTGTGTGCACATTTGTGTTAACAGTTTTGATTGGTCAGTTAAAATAAGTTACTTGGCCTGCGTCATTCCTCTGTTGTTTTGTGAACACATTAATTTTTTGAGAGTTAATGGAATACTTGCATGGCCACAAATGTGTGTGCTTAAGGATCTTTTTAATTGTCACAAACTTCATTTAGTAAGGCAGACATTTTACATTGTGAATTATTTAACCTTTCTTCCAAGAAAAAGTGATGCAAATATAGATTGGTCAGGGACAAGAGCATTATAGTTGGGCCATAGTGCTAAGGACATGCTCTGTCTTTCATCTGGGAGTCTGTTTCTGCTTCTGAATGTCACTTTGTCTTTTTGGATGCCTGCCAATGCAGCTGAAGTAAGAGGGACCAGGGCTGCTCCATTTCCTCTTGAGCTATTATCATCACTCCTTCCCCTAGCAATGGCTTTTTTTGTTTTTGTGTCTGTATTTGTTGTGTTTTGTCTTGTTTTTGCAATCATAGAAATGCAATTCAATATATAAATATGAATTTACAGGGAAGAAAGCTACTTGGCTTGCTTTGGCTCCTGCTCAGATTAAAACCAAGATGTCAACCAGTAATGCGAGAGTCCTTTGCCTGACCATGACTCTGTGCAGATATTCTCATTGACAAACTTGTGGGGAGAATTGGAATGTATTACCGGGCTTCTGTGTACAAATTAAGAAAATAAGAAAGAATGAGAAGAAATAGCACTCTGTGCTTTTCAACCAATATAAGTAAATTATCTAAAAGTATAAAGTAACTTCACAGTAATATAGTCAGCTTCCTACAGTTAATCATCTCTGGACCTAGCAAAAATTGATATTCCACTGCCAAAAAAAAAATCTGAAAAAGATCATTACCGGGGTGCTTTACGTCTTTTACATATATTCAATGACAGAATTATATTTTATTCCTCCATTCCATTGCTCTACACATTTATTCACCAAGCCCTCTTGCCTTGCCTGTCTTCAAAACACCTCTCAAATGTATTACACATAGGAATTATCACCAACAATTTCTCCCTTTCCTGCACTCTGTCTCACATAGAATAAATTCATTAAAAGTAAAAAGTCAGATCTTTTCATCATAATTTCCAACTCCCCACAACCTACTTGGCATTACCCAATCACTCTCAGCTTATATTCTACCTTCTTCAAATCTGTCCTCTCTTTTTCATGAACTTATCTGCCCAACTGTTTTTCCTCCCTACTAAGGAAGTTAAAGTCCTTATTCCTATTTCATCCCCTCTCCTAAAAATTGGTTAGAATGTAGGCATTACATTCTCCTCTCAAGAAGGAGGAAGTCTGTTTCTCAATTATAGTAAAAGAGGGTAGAGTATTTAAAAGGATTGAAAAATTACACAAATATGAAGATAGTTCTTTTGGGATTTCTTCTTACCAGGAGACTGGGAAAGTGAGGGCTCCAACCTGTCCCTCTGTTTCCACACAGCTAGGAAGATAAAGCTTTCCCCCCCCCACACTACACCTGGGCATTGAGGCAAATTCTTTGCCTCGTACACACTCTGCTGTTTCTTTCTTTTAAAAAAAATTTTGGAGGAGCCAAGATGGCAGACTAGAAATAACTGTGGTCGGAGGCTCCCACCAAGAAGAATGAAAACAGTGAGTGAATTCTGCACCTTCAGCTGAGGTATCCAGGTTCTCCTATTTTGACTGACTAGGTGGTTGTCATGACCCATGGAAAGTGAGGAAAAGCAGGGTGGAGTAATGACCCACCCAGTAGCCACGTGGGGCAAGGGGAGGTACTTCCCGAACCAAGGGAGGTAGTGAATGATTGTGCTATCCCTCCCAGGAAACCATGCTTTTTCCATGGATCTGTGCAATCTGTGGATCAGGTTATCCCCTTGTGAGCCCATGCCAGCAGGGCCTTGGGTCCCAAGAACAGAGCTGTGTAGATTCTCAGTAGCCACTTGGCTGGAGACTGCCTAAGACTACCAAGATCCCGGAGGAAGGGGTGGCTGCTGCCGCCTGCTGCCTGAGATGAGTGAGCTCCAGGGAGAAGGGGCAACAGCCATCAATGCAGTGCCAATCTGACCAATAATGAGTTCTGAAATGATGTAGTAATAAATAGCCTACCAAGCAAAAAAAGCCCAGGATCAGATGGATTTATAGCTGAATTCTACCAGAAGTACAAATAGGAGCTGATACCATTTCTTTGATACTATTCAAACAATTGAAAAGGAAGAACTCCTCCCTAACTCATTTTAAGAGGCCAGTATCATCCTGGAACCAAAACCTAGCAGAGATACAACAAAAAAACGAAAGCTTCAGGCCAATATCCCTGATGAACAACTATGTAAAAATCCTCAATAAAATATTGGTGAACTGAATCCAGCAGCATATCATAAAGCTTATCCATCATGATCAAGTCAGCTTCATTCCTGGGATGCAAGGCTGGTTCAACATCTACAAATTAATGTAATTTATCACACTAAAAAGAACTAAGGACAAAAAACACATGATCATCTCAATAGATGCAGAAAAGACCTTCCATAAAATTCAACATCCCTTCATATTAAAGACTCTCAATAAACTAGGTACTGATGGAACATACCTCAAAATAATATGAGCCATTTATTACAAACCCCCAGCCAATATCACACTGAATGGGTAAAAGCTGGAAGCATTCCCCTTGAGAACCAGCACAAGACAAAGATGCTTTCTGTCACCACTCCTATTCAACGTAGTATTGGAAGTTCTGGCAAGCACAATCAGGCAAGAGAAAGAAATAAAGGGTATTCAAATAGGAATACAGGAAGTCAAACTGTCTCTGTTTGCAGGTGACATGGTCCTATATCTAGAAAACTCTGTCGTCTCAGGCCAAGAAAAGGGTTTAAGCTGATAAGCAACTTCAGCAAAGTCTCAGGATACAAAATCAATGTGCTAAAGTCACAAGCATTCATATACATCAACTACAGACAAGCAGAGAGCCAAATCACAAATGAATTCCTATTAACAATTGCTACAAAGAGAATAAAATACCTAGGAATACATCTAACAAGGGAATTAAAGGAACTCTTCAAGGAGAGCTACAGACCACTGCTCAAGGAAATCAGAAAGGACACAAACAAATAGAAAAACATTCCATGCTTATGGATAGGAAGAATCAATATTGTGAAAATGGCCATACTGCTCAAAGTAATTTATAGATTCAGTGCTATTCCCATTAAATTACCATCAATATTCTTCACAGAATATTTTTAAAAACTAGTTTAAAACTCATATGGCAACAAAACAGAGTCCATATTAGCCAAGACAAACTTACGCAAAAAGAACAAAATGACAAAATGGGAGTATCAGGCTCCCCAACTTCAAACTATACTACAAGACTACTGTAACCAAAACAGCATGGTACTGGTACAAAACAGACACATAGACCAATGGAACAGAATAGATAGCTCAGAAATAAAACTGCACATCTACAACTATCTGATATTCAAGAAACCTGACAACAACAAGCAATGGGGAAAGGATTCCCTATTTAATAAATTGTGCTAGAGAACTGGCTATCCATATGCAGAAAATTGAAACTGTACCCCTTCCTTATACATTATACAAAAATTAACTCAAGATGGATTAATAACTTAAATGTAAAACCCAAAACTATAAAAGCCCTAGAAGAAAATCTAGGCAAGACTGTTCAAGACTTAGGCACAAACAAAGATTTCATGATGAAAACGTCAAAAACAATTGCAACAAACGCCAAAATTGACAAATTGTATGTAATTAAACTAAAGAGCTTCTGCACAGCAAAAGAAACTATCATCAGAGTGAAAAGACAACCTATAGAATGGGAGAAAGTTTTTGGAATCTATCCATCTGACAAAGGTCTAATATCCAGAATCCTCAATGAACTTAAACAAATATACAAGAAAAAAACAAACAACTTCATTAAAGAGTGGGCAAAGGGTATGAACAGACACTTCTCAAAAAAAGACATTTATGCAGCCAACAAACATATGAAAATAAGCTGATCATTAGAGAAACGCAAATCAAAACCACAATAAAATGCCATCTCATACCAGTTAGAATGGTGATTATTAAAAAATCAAGAAACAACAGATGCTGGCAGGGCTGTGGAGAAATAGGAATGCTTTGACACTGTTGGTGGGAAGGTAAACTAGTTCAACCATTGTGGAAAGAGTGTGGAAATTCCTCAAAGACCTAGAACCAGAAATACCATTTGACCCAGAAATCCCATTACTGGATATGTACCCAAAGGAATATAAATCATACCGTTATAAAGATATATGCAGACATATGTTTATTGCAACACTATTCACAATAGCAAAGACATGGAACCAACTCAAATGCCCATCAATGATAGCCTGGATAAAGAAAATGTGGTACATACACACCATGAAATACTATGCAGCCCTAAAAAGGAACAAGATCATATCCTTCACAGGGACACGGATGGAGCTGGAAGCCACTATCCTTAGCAAACTAATGCAGGAACAGAAAACCAAACACCACATATTCTCACTTATAAGTAGGAGTTGAACAATGAGAACACATGGACACAGGGAGGGGAACAACACACACAGGGGCCTGTCGGGGGTGGGGAGTGGGGGAAGGGAGAGCATCAGGAAAAATAGCTAATACTTACTGGGTTTAATACCTGAATGATGGGTTTATAGGTACAGCAAACCACCATGGCACATGTTTACCCATATAATAAACCTGTACACACTGCACATGTATCCCAGAACTTAAAATAAAATTTTAAATTCAAAGGGACCTGTGCAGGTTTGTCATATAGGTAGATTGTGTGTCGCAGAGGTTTGGTGTACAGATTGTTTCATCACCCAGGTAACATGCATAGTACCCAATAGGTGGTTTTTTGATCCTCACCCTCCTCCCACTCCACCCTCAAGTAGGCCCTGGTGTCTGTTGTTCCCTTCTCTGTGTCCATATATACTCAGCGTTTAGCTCCTGCTTATAAATGAGAACATGTGGTGTTTGATTTTCTGTTCTTGTGTTAGTCTGTTTAGGATAATAGCCTCCACCTCCATCCATGCTGCTGCAAAGGACCTGATCTCATTCTTTTTATGGCTGCGTAGTAGCCTGTGGTGTCCATATACCACATTTTCTTTATCAATTCTACCATTGATAGGCATTTAGGTTGATTCCAAGTCTTTACTATTGTGAATAGTCACTCTGCTGTTCCCTGCTGGCACACAACCACACTAGAGTTGTAGATAATCTTAGAGTCCAGCCTCCCAGGGTGTAGCTCATCGGATTTCTATATTGGGATTAATATTAAAACCTCAGCTTATCAAGGTCAGCTTGCTTCACTTCTGTTGAACAATCTTTGATTGCTCCCTTGAAGATCTTGAGGGTAAGGTGGTTTGAAGTAGGATTCAGATATACCTTTGTACTGGAAAAAAATACATTTTTTAGTTTTTTAAGTTGTCGCTGTTTTCATTTTTAATGTTTATTATTTTTAAAAATACCATGTGTACATGGTTAAAAAAAAAAATTCAACAGGTAAGTGTTCCTCCTTCCCAAGTTCTGCCTCCAGAAATGTCTGTTAACTATATTTTACTATCACAATAATACTGTCTCTCAGTCTATGAATGGGGCTGTCATCATAGCCTACTCTGATGGCAGATAACAGATGGAAAGACAAGCAGGTGGCCTCAAACAGATTCTCACAGGTAGCAAATGTCCAGCTCTAATTTTGGGGAGGGCTTTAAGTTCTAGAAAACCTGAAAATGAGATATAAGGCTGACAGCCCAAAGATAAGCAGGACACAAGAAAAGTTTGGTACCAAAGCAAAAGGCAGATAACAGTTATCAGAGTAAGGGGCCAAAACTAGACCAACCACACAGATGGGCTGACCCTGAATCCCTCTGCTACCAGCCAAGTACTCCTTGAATTCCCCTACATCATAAATATGATTGTTTCCACACCAAGGATGGAGGCTAGGAGAGCTAAGTCTCAGAGAGTAGAGAATCATGGTAGAAGGAAGATAGGCAGAGCATCATGGGAAGAGTCATTTCTGCATTAACACACGGCTTCTACGCATTTCCTTTTTGTGTGTGTGTTTGCCTTATCTATCATTTCAACTATGAAGTCCTTGAAGATAAATACCAAGTTTTTTTCCTACATTTGTACACAATAAATTATCAAATTTACTTATCTTCTGTGTACAGTCTACTGTTTTGAGTGATGTGAGAATTTCACATATTGATAAAAAAGTTTAATTCTTACCTTTCCATTAGAAGTTTGTTGGCCTTCTGAAGTGGGATACTTCCCTAAGGAAGTTAAAAGTGTTTCTGAAAAGTAAAATTAAATTATATTTCTGGTATATACACATTTTACCTACAAGTTGCCAAAAGCAATCAGATTATTTGGACTTAAGCATCAGAATCAAACTGAACTCCTTATTTTGACCTTGGATCAAAATGTTAATAGTATGATTAAATGATTGTTCGGAGTAAAACATAGTCAATTCTGGGAAGTTCAATATGATTAACATCTGATTGCTCTTTGCAATTTTGAATCCTTTTCTGGGGTTTTTATGTATAGTGCGATTGGATACACAAGAATAATCGGATAACACTCAGTCTGATATCAACCTCCAGGGAACCAATTGGAACACACACACACACACACAAGTTTCATGGAGCCTAAATACTCTTCAGGTGTACTGCATCCTTCAGAGGTATATGGGCTTTAATGCCTAAATTATTAGGACTGTTGTTCAGCGAAGCAGTCTTGCTACTGTATTCCTTTCTGATCTCATCTCCTATTATTCTCCCACCTGGCTCACTCCACTCCCACCTCAGACAGGCCAGACATACTACTAACCCCTTAAGCTGTAGATTGCCTTTTCCCTCTATCGGAGCACTCTTCCTTCGGATATCCTCATGGCTCACTCTGTCAAGTTCACTTCCTTTGTACGATTGCTTGGATCCATCTCCCATGACCACAGAGCAATCTATTATTTTCTTTTATAACATGTATGACAATTTGTATATTTAATTTGTATATGTGATTGTATTTATTATTTAATTTTTTGTTTAATGGAAAATTTTGTGAAGGAAGAGACTTTGTTTTATTCCCCACTGTCTATTTAACAAATAGCCATTAAGTCTAACTATGTACCAACTACCATTATAATGGACACAGTTGTGAAGAAAGAATTTACAGTCTAGAAGAGTGAGAGGGGCATAGATAACACACAAAAATGATAACATGTTATTTCAAATGGTAATCAAGGCTTTGAAGAATGTAGAACATGGAAATATGATAAAGAGTGACTAATGGTTGAAGGACTCTTAAAATTGGCTGGTCAGGGAAGGCCTCTCTCATTGGATTGAGATGGGAATTATATGGTGGAGTCCATCGTGAGAGGATCTAGTGGCTGAGCACTCCAAAAAGAGGAAATAGAAAGTGCAAAGGACCAACACTAGGAAAAGTTTTAACATAAGGTGTCACAAAGAAATTCATTGTGTCCAGGGGTTTGTGAACGGCAGGGATGACATTGAATGGCAATGACAGAAAGGGACCAGATCGTACAGAGCCTTGCAGATCATGCTAAAGCATTAGATTACTTTGCCTTTTATGTGTAGAATAGATTACAGGAGAGCAAGAGAAGAGGCAGCAGGGAGGATAAGAGATGATGACAACTGGAATCAGAGTGGTTGTAGCCAGAGAGCAGTGGGGAAAAGTTGAAGTATAGATTAAAGGTGAAATTGACAAGACTTTTCAATGGATTGGATATATGCAATAAGGGGAAAAGGGGAATTGAGGATGACTCCTGGACTTGAACTGGACCTATTTAGTTGGCAGATGTCAATTCCATTTACTAAGGTATATATTCAGTGCTTTGTACAAGTAAGTGCTCAATAGCTATTGAATACATGAATCAACACTGAGGTTCTTGGTAAAATTTTGTTTTAATAAAACAGTTTCTCTGATACAAACAGAGGTTGGAAACTACAGCAATTAGAGTGATCTGGAGTTGTACATGCAGCTTTTTATCTCATTTGAGTGAGTTGAAGTAATGACTTTACTATTTTTCTTGGCAGTTCTTCACATCCCCATAATGTAACAGTGGGTACATGCACACACAGAGCGGGCTTCTGGTAGGACCAGGGTAATGCCAGGCTTGATATGGATAGTCCTGGAGAACTTTGAAGATTACCCCTAGGAAGCTGGGACAGCTTGGTTGTGAATAAGTTTTCAGTTGCAAAACAATGGCTTGGTCAAATATGGTAGTTCAGACTGAGCTTGCAGTGTCAGAGGAGGGAAACTTGGTCAGGTAGGTTGGCAGTAAGACTGAGAATTAGGAACTGAAGACCCTTCGTAGAGAGCTCCCTTGAACAGGACAGGAGTACAGGCTAGAAGGAAGTCAGAGATCCCCCTCTAGAACCCAACTCAGACAGCAGAGGTCAGAAGAGAGAAGAGGTTTATGTTGATTAACAAGAAATCATAAACACTAGAGAAACAGAGTGAGTCGAAGTTTGAGTTTCATCAAGAAAGGATGATTGTGCCCCCCAATTTTTTCAATCCTTTTCCACAGAGTAATTTGATGTTTTCCAGACATGCTAAGTTTACAGGATGTGAACCACTGGAAATTGAATGGGGAGTGAGAATGAGGGGCAAGGTATAGCAGAATCCTTTAGCTGAGGGCCTTGTAAATCACACCATATAAGCAATGACTTTCATTGACTATGTGCAAGGCCACCCTTAGGTCTGATTAGTTGAATAAATTGATCACAGCATGGAAAGGTTATTCACCTATAGAACTGCTGGGAAGAAAGTGAGGAGCAGGATCAAGAACAGATGCTTTATCTCCCATTAGGTTGTACAAACCTGGAAAATCTAGAAATCTGCTGCCACTCCCAGCACATCAGACAGCTAACAGGAACCAGTGACAGACTCCAACTACCCGGAATAAAAACTCAGTGGGGCATCTGAAGTTGAAGGTTATAGATGTCAGCTGATCTGGCCTCTTGGGAAAGCTAGTGCTCTATTTCAATAGGATTATGAGGTTTAATTGATTAGTGCTGCTAAAGTGTGTACCATCTAGTCATAGAGTTTGTAGTCTTAGCTTCATAGATTTGAGTTAATTTCCTCCCAAGGGAGGCATTTGCAATTTTCTTAAGTGATAGATTTAACCTAATACCCACAGTGGTTAAAATCTTGATAGTTAAAAAGTAAAAGTTAATGAGTTTTGAACAATCTGTTCCCAATATCTACATAATTTGTTTTCTTTTTTATGAATATTCCCAGGTTAAGGGTGAATTGGATGAAATAGAAGAAATGCAAATCTATTTTTCAGATTGGGTTTCTGAGGCAACATCGAGTGCCAAGTAAGGGAAATTTCCATTTTCATTAAAAACAAATTCCCATTTTATTGAAAAATACTATCATTTTCTGACTGTAAGGATTAACAGTACTGAATTAAAATTCTACCACTTATTAACTATGCAAATTTGAACAAGTTACTTAATTTCTCTAAGTCTCAGTTTCCTCACCTGTAAAATAGTGGTAACAATAACTGTGACTATTAAATGAGATAATGCAAAATATAAGACTTAACACTTGCTTGGCAGATATATGCCACCTATTTATTGCTATTATTACTAAATGTTTGAGAATTGGTTTATCCTCTAATTAAGTAGCTACGGATGTGGGTATTTAATTTATAGGACTAAACTTGAACTCGAAAGGTTGAGCAAAGTGAACATTTTAAATAGTTTTTCAAATTATTTTTCTATTACTTCTCTGTGTCAAATCTGAGTCTAATTTACCTGAAAGATGACACTTAAAACTGAGGTGATTATTGTTCTGACAATTCCAGTTATCCAATCTTTTAAGGATCCTAATATGCATATATTATTCACTATAATCTTTTAATTTTTCAATGCTATCGGTTGACTAAAGCACAGCTTGTTTGAGAAGATATTTCCTCATCTATATTTATAGAAAGAAAGGGTACTTGCTACCGTGCTGTTTTGTTGAGTGAAATAACCCACAGAAAAATCCTAATCTTACTGCTAGGATAGTCTTAAAAAACAACAATCTACTTGAATTCAACTCTAAGCAGTATGTGCAAGGCACTAGGATACAATAATTAGTCATTAAGAAACAAGAGAAGCAGCTGCATTTCCTGTACAGTTCGTCTGAATCAGAAGCTGGAGAGCTCGAGAGAAATCTGTTTTAACAATTAAGAGAGATTTCTTAATCTCTATATGAACTATTAAGTAAGAAGAGTGAATACATGAATATATATTGAGAACACACCACCATTAAAAAAATCCATATCTATGTGTAAGGCTACATGTAAGAAAAGAGTTTTAAAGTCATAAAATGTGGGTCATCTTTGTGTGTTTAATCTTAAAGTTGAGTTAAGTTCTACTTTTGACCACACCTAACCAGGACTGAGCCATCCTCTGCCACAAACATCAGAAAATACAGACCAATATGCTCCCCAGCAACAGAGTAAATTCAAAATATTTGATGGTAGGAGAGGCAAGTTGTGCTTATCCTTTGGGCCATTGAGCAAATTTGGAATCATAGAAACCGTTTTTTTCCTACAAATACTTAGACTAGGAAATGAAAACCACAAACAGCACTTAAAATGATAGCATTGTAGCATGAAGACTTTGAGTATTATAATGAAAATCATTTTTATTTTTTTATTTATAAATTGCTTATATCTGGAATTTCCCATTTAATATTTTTGGACTGCGGTTGAAATCACAGAAAGTGAAACCCTGGATAAAATGGGGATTACTTGTATTTCTTTTTTAAAAAAACTTTTATTTTAGGTTCAGAGGTACATGTGCAGGTTTGTAATATAGGTAAACTCGTGTCATGGGGGTTTGCGGTACAGATTATTTCATCATCCAGGAACTAAGCCTAGTACCCAATAGTTATTTTTTCTGATCCTTTCCTCCCTCCCACCCTGCACCCTCAGGTAGGTCCCGGTGTCTGTTGTTCTCTATGCGTCCATGTGTTTTCATCATTTAGCTCCCACTTATAAGTGAAAACATCCTGCATTAGTTTGCCAAGGATAATGGGCTCCAGCTCCATCCATGTTCCTGCAAAAGACACAATCTCCTTATTTATGGCCACATAGTATTCTATGGTGTTTATGTTCCACATTTTCTTTATCCAGTCCACTGTTGATGGGCATTTAGGTTGATTCCTTGTCTTTGCTATTGTGAATAGTATTGTGAATGGTGGTGCAATGAACATTTGCAATGAACATAGTTTTTATGGTAGACTAATTTCTATTCCTTGAGTATACACCTAATAATAGGATTGCTGGGCCAAATGGTAGTACTATTTTTAGCTCTTTGAGGAATTGCCATACTGCTTTCCACAATGGCTGAACTAATTTACACTCCCACCAATAGTGTATAAGTTTTCCCTTTCCATCACAGCCTCTCCAACATCTGTTACTTTTTGACTTTTTAACAATAGCCATTCTGACTGGTGTGAAATGATACCTCATTACGGTTCTCATTTGCATTTCTCTAATGATCAGTGATTCTGAGCTTGTTGGCCGCATGCATGATGTCTTCTTTTTTTTTTTTTTTTTTTTGAGACAGAGTCTTGCTCTGTCACCCAGGCTGGGGTGCAGTGGCACGATCTCAGCTCACTGCAACCTCCACCTCTTGGGTTCACGCCATTCTCCTGGCTCAACCTCCCAAGTAGCTGGGACTACAGGTGCCTGCTACCACGCCCGGCTAATTTTTTATATTTTTAGTAGACACGGGGTTTCACCGTGTTAGCCAGGATGGTCTCGATCTCCTGACCTTGTGATCCGCCCACCTTGGCCTCCCAAAGTGCTGGGATTACAGGCATGAGCCATGGCACCGGCCTAGCCGCATGTATGTTTTATTTAGAAAATTGTCTGTTCATGTCCTTTGCTCACTTTTTAATAGGGTTGTTTGGCTTTTTCTTGTAAATTTGTTTAAGTTCCTTATATATGCTAGATATTAAACCTTTGTTAGATGGATAGATCACAAAAATTTTCTCCCATTCTGTAGGCTGTCTGTTTACTCTGTTGATAGTTTCTTTTGCTGGACAGAAGCTCTTCAGTTCAATTAGATCCTATTTGTAAATTTCTGCTTTTGTTGTGATTGCCTTTTGTGTCTTTGCCATGAAATCTATGCCTGTTCCTAGGTCCAAAATGGAACTGCCTAAACTATCTTCCAGGGTTTTTTTACATTTAAGTGTTTAGTCCATCTTGAGTTGATTTTTTTAATTTTATTTTTTACTTATTTATTTATTTATTTATTTATTTATTTATTTATTTATTTTTGAGAACGAGTCTCCCTCTGTCATCCAGGCTGGAGGGCACTGGCTTGATCTCGGCTCACTTCAAGCTCCGCCTCCCAGGTTCACGCCATTCTCCTGCCTAGCCTCCCGAGTAACTGGGACTACAGGCACCCCGTACCACACCTGGCTAATTTTTTTGTATTTTTTAGTGGAGACAGGGTTTCACTGTGTTAGCCAGGATGGTCTCGATCTCCTGACCGCGTGATCTGCCCACCTCGGCCTCCCAAAGTGCTGGGATTATGGGCGTGAGCCACCGTGCCTGGCCGAGTTGATTTTTATGTATGGTATAAGTAAGGATTCCAGTTTCAATCTATTGCATCTGGCTGACCAGTTCTCCCAGCACCTTTTACTGAACAGGGAGTCTTTCCCCATTGCTTGTTTATGTCAGCTTTGTCAAAGATCAGGTGGTCTTAGGTATGTGACCTTACTTCTGGGTTCTCTATTCTGTCCCATTGGTTTATGTGTCTGTTTTTGTACCATTACCATGCTGTGAAAAGCTTTTTAAATACCACAAAATTGACATTCACAGTTAATCTCCAACCTCTTTTACCAATTATTACTTCCTTTTCAGAGAACATCATTACTTATGCTAAATTATTTAGTATATTAATGAGCAAAGTTTTATCTATAAAGAAATAAGTAATATATTTAGTAATTGTTATAGATTCTGATATACATATACATCAGAATCATAATCAAAACGTGCTGTTTTTATTAAAAAGCAGTAAGCTCACTTGCAAGTTAACACGTTCGCCTGACACACTTTTGTGGATACTGATAGAAGAGCCTCCTGAATCAGAAACAAAGGACCATTCATTACTCAGAGCAATAGCAGTAGCCAGAGTAACATTTGCATTTGCACCAGAGCCCCAATTCCCATAGGGTTTTATTGTAAGAGTGGAACCCTGAGCTTAGGAGATCCAAATCTTTTATAATAGGCAGTAAGAGTATCTGCCCATTGCTGCAGAGGGAGATACTATCTCTATGTCCCAAGGCCATAAGCAACCCTATCCTTTCACTGGAAAGAGACAACATCTCTATCTTCCAGATGTTTTCTCTTAGCAAACATGCTTGAAAAGATGGTGGAGAACAAAGGGTACTTAGTGCCTTGCTTTGCAAGATGTGCAGAAACCCATAGATAATTGCCTTATAACAATACTAAGTTTCAAAGGGAGACTTTAGAGGAAAGACAGAATCCTCTCCTGGTGAGTTTTCTGGTGCTGAGGGAGAAGAGTCCCCTTCATGCTCGGCAGGAGAGTTTGGGGAGAGCTTCCAGTTACTTGTGCCCTCACAAGAAGAAAATTTCATCTCCTATTCTTCCTTTTTTTTCTGTCCCAATCTCTCAATTTCCTGGAACTTGTTACAGTTGAGGTCTTGGCATTCCAAGACTTGACTTGAAAATCAATTGCCTTAAACATAATTTATAATGGGTGCCAGATTCCCTGACTATTCCTCTCACTGTCTCCAAACTGTCTCCCCAAAGGCCCTATTAACCCATAATGTATCTGATTTATAGAACATTCAGTTTCAAATGCATTGTAAATTAAATAAAGTTGGCAGGCTAGCTGGAGACCATAACCACCACTTATGGAGTGTCTCATGTGGGAAAATGTGTTCTTATTAATGAATCTATTTAACTAATGGCTTTATGGACCATGCCTCTTATTAGATTTTATCTTTTTATTTAATAATCACATTTTTAGAATGTCATTAGAGGAAGTTTACTTTTGCAACTGTCTTTGAAAGATGGCACTGTTTTCTGCAGCAGGAAAAAAAAAAAAAAAAAAAAAGTTTTCCTAAGCCAAAAGCCTGGAGAAAAAGTCTCTAAAACGGGATTAAAGCTAAGAGTGTATAAACCAACATGCTCTCAGATTATCATAATTCTCTCCCTAGAGAAGCATGATGGCCAGAAAACAAATAGTAAAAGAAAAAAAATAACAATATTTCACAAAACTCTCAAAAATTAGTTTGTAATATGTCAGGAAGGAAAAGAACAGAATTATCTCTCACTAGAAGAGGATTCTAGTTTTGAGAACATCGCTGAGTATTCCCAGTTTACATTCAAATTCTTTTATGTAATGGGGGCTCTTGTTATACAATAGAATATTACCATTTGTCATTACCATCAAAACGTTCTCTAGTATTCCACTTCCAAGTTTGTTTTTGCTTAATTTTGTCCTATTTCACATAGCTGTAAAATCTTTTACTACATATTTTCTTATCTGTTTTCCCATTTAGAACTTATCAAACATTTTTAGCATTTCAACATTTTTATATCATACTTATTTTTAGAATTTATGCTCCACTTTTTTTTTTTTTTTTTTTTTGCTGGTTGAAAATTATCCAGTTAGTTATATTTTTCCCATATGGAGAGACAGAAAGCAACTAGCAAAGCCAAGTGTAATCTTTCCATGTTGTAGTGAAAGGGGCAATCACTATTTCTGTGCTAAAACAGATTGCTGACATTTTTTGTTTATCAAAGTGAGGTTTTCGGTAACTCTGCCACCTTTAACTGTCCTTTATTTTGCTGTTTTCATGAGATCTTATTTCATGCTGATCTTGGGGGAGAAGACCTCCTGGTTCTTCTGTAATTGTGGTTCTCCATCTCTTATCTATCTTATTGTTGAATTTGTGACTTATTTTCCGTATTTCTCGGGCATATTCTTGAAATGTTTCAAAATGTTACTATTATAAAATTATCAAGTTACTAAATTACTCTAGGAAGTAATTTTGAATATTATAGTAAAGCTCATATTAATTAACACCCCAAACTTAAAAATCTAAGTGAACGTTATCTTCTTCAACATAACTGCCTTAAGAATTTCTACTTTAGTCCATCGATCTTGCCATCAATTAAAAACACTTTCAGGGACTCCTCTTAAAGGTTTGCATTTAGAACCTGCTGCTTTGTTTCAAATGAACCCAGTGGCAGCAAATGCTAATTTTTTAAGTGTAGACGTTAATTTTTGGATAGAGATAATTGTCATCAGTAGTGAATTGATTAATGATCCAACTAGAAGACTATTTGGAAGTAAAAGTATCTGATTATAGGGAATCAGAGTAGTAGTCTTGCCTGACTAAACTGGCTCTGAAGACAACTTCAGAAAGAACATCCAGAAAGTCTTGAGCCTTCTCAGGGGCCATTGGCTGCCCACATGCCTCTGGCTCCTTCACAAATCCCTGGTTCAGCCGGTGGTGGTGATGCATCACACAGTTCCTGGCATGCCATTGTCCTGAATTTGCCTACTAATTTTACCCTCAGAGAAACACAGAGTCTTTGGAGAGCTGTGAGGAGATAAGTGACATAAACTGGCATGTTCTGAAAGAATCACTCTGGATGCTGTGTGGAGAAAACACTGAAAAGGTAAGAGTAGAAAATGGAGTAGATACCAAGGGTTTATTAGGAAACTACTGGAATAATCCAGGCAAGAGATGATGGTGGCTTGACAAAGAGAGAAAATGGAAGTGCTGGGAGTGGTTGAATTCTGAACATATTTTGAAGATACAGTCAACAAATTTCCCAAACTTTGTCTAGACTGGGTCTCAACCAGAAGCAATTTTATCCTTCAAGGGGCATTTAGCAATGTGTGCAGGTATTTTTGATTATCAAAACTGGAAACATGCTGCAGTTGTCTAGTGGGTAGAGACCAGGGTTGCTGCTAAGCATCCTATATTGCACAGAACAGCATCTCACAACAAGATTTATCTGGTCCACAGTGTCAATTATGCTGCTGAGATTGAAAAACTGTGCTCAAGATGCACTTTGGGCATCCTTACTGTATGCTTAGGAGCGCTGTAATTGTTTTTCCCATTATATTTTTTTCTATTTTCCTTTTTTTAACTGATACATAAAATTGTATATATTTATGGTATACAGCATGATGTTTTGAACTATGTATACCTTGTGGAATGGCTAAATAAAGCTAATTAACATATGCATCACCTCGCATACTTATCATTTTTTTGGTGAGAACCTATCTATTCCCTCAGCAATTTTCAATTATACATTATTACTGAGTATAGTCATCATGCTTAACAACAGATCTCCAGCACTTACTCATCCTATCTAACTTTGGCCAATATCTCCCCATTCCCACACCACCACTCCCCACAGACACTGGCAACTATCATTCTACTCTGCTTCTGTGTGCTCAACATTTTTTATTTCACACAAAAGTGAGATCATACAGTATTTGTCATTCTGTGTCTCACTTATTTTACTTAACATAATGTCCTCCAGGCTCATCTGCATTGTCACAAATGGCAGGATTTTCTTCTTTTTAAAGGCTGAATAGTATTCTAATGTGTATATAAAGAGACAAAATTAGAAAGAATATATATAACACTTTATTTGCCAATGGACATTTAGGTTGATTCCATATTTTGGCTATTGTGAATAATGCTACGTATTCTATGAATACCTTGTATATTCTATGAATACATTGTAGCATTATTCTATAAATTCTATTCAATGTATTCTTTATCACAGTATTCTATTGTGTACCTACATAAAGCCAAAATTAGAAAGAATATGTGTATAACACTTTATCTGCTGATGGACATTTAGGTTGATTCCTTCTTTTGGCTATTGTGAATAAGGCTACCATGAACACAGGAGTGCAGATATTGCTTCAGCATACTGACTTGATTTTCTTTGGATATACACTCAGAAGTGAAATTGCTGGATCATATGGTAGTTCTATTTTTAACTTTTTGAGGAACCACCATATTGTTTTCCATATTGGCTGTACTAATTTACATTCCTACCAATAGCGTACAAGAGCTCCCTTTTCTCCACATTTATCTTTCATATTTTTATTATAGCCATTCTGACAGGTACGTGAGGTAGTATTTCCTTGTGGATTTTATTTGCATTTCCTTATTGATAGTGATGTTGAACTTATTTTCATTTACTTATTGGCCATTTGCATATATTCTTGTTTTGTTTTGTTTTGTTTTTTGAGATGGAGTCTCGCTCTGTCGCCCGCGATCTCCGCTCACTGCAAGCCCCGCCTCTGGGGTTCACGCTATTCTCCTGCCTCAACCTCCGGAGTAGCTGGGACTACAGGCACCCACCACCACGCCTGGCTAATTTATTTTTTGTTTCTTTCTTTCTTTCTTTTTTTGAGATGGAGTCTCGCTCTGTCCCCCAGGCTGGAGTGCAGTGGCGCGATCTCGGCTCACTGCAAGCTCCGCCTCCCGGGCTCACGCTATTCTCCTGCCTCAGCCTCCTGAGTAGCTGGGACTACAGGCGCCCACCACTGCGCCCGGCTAATTTTTTTGTATTTTTAGTAGAGACGGGGTTTCACCGTGGTCTCGATCTCCTGACCTTGTGATCCGCCCGCCTCGGTCTCCCAAAGTGCTGGGATTACAGGCGTGAGCCACCGCACCCAGTCCATATATTCTTTTAAGAAATGTCTATTCAGGTCCTTTGCCAAGTTATTAATCAGGTGTTTTATGTTATGGCTATTGAGTTATTTGAGTTCCTTGTATATTTTAGGCATTCATCCTTCATCAGGTGTATGGCTGGCAAATTTTTCTCCCATTCCGTAGGTTGTCTCTTCCGTAGGTTGATTGTTTCCTTTCCTGCACAGAAGCCTTTTAGGTTGATGCAATACCATTTGTCTATATTTGCTTTTGTTGCTTGTGCTTTTGGAGTCATATAAAAAAAAATCATTGCTCAGACTAATGTTGTGCAGTTTTCTCCCTATATTTTCCTCTAGTAGTTTTTACAGTTTCAGATTTTATATTTAAGTCTTTAGTCCATTATGAGTTGACTTTTGTATATGGTGTCAGATAAACATCCAATTTTATTCTTCTGCATCTAGGTATCCTGTTTTACAACACCATTTATTGAAAGACTGTTTTTTTCCCATTGTGTGTTCTTGGCACCATTGTCAAAAATCCATTTACTATAAATGGGTGGATTTATTTCTGGACGCTCTATTTTGTTTTATTGGCCTGTATGTCTGTTTTTATGCCAGCATCATGCTGTTGTAGTATATTTTGAAATCAGGCGTTGTGATACCTCCAGTTTTGTTCATTTTGCTCAAGATTGCTTTGGCTATTTGAGGTCTTTTGTAGTTCCATATGAACTCTAGGATTGTTTTTTCTGTTTCAGTGGACAATGTTATTGGAATTTTGATAGAGATTACATTGAATCTGTAGATTTTGGGGGGTAGTATGGACATTTTAACAACATTAATTTTCCAATCTATAAACACATGATATCTTTCCATTTATTTGTGTCTCTTTTTATTTCTTTTATTAATGTTTTATAGTTCTTAGAGTACATATCTTTCATGTCCTTAGTTAAATATATTCCTATGTATTTTATTTATTTATTTTTGTAGCTATTGTAATTGGAATTGTTTTATTGGTTTCCTTTTTTGGATCATTCATTGTTAGTACATAGTTCATTGTTAGTACATGCTACTGATTTTTGTATGTTGATTTTTCACTCTGCACCTTTACAATATGAAAATATTCTGTTAAAATATTTATTAGTTCTGACAGTTTTTTGGTGGAGCCTTTAGAGTTTTCCACACATAAGGTAATGTCATCTGCAAACAGGAAAAATTGAACTTCTTCCTTTCCAATTTGGATGCCTTTAATTTCTTTTTCTTGCCTAATTGCTCTGGCTAGGACTTCCTACTGTATGCATTAGGGGAGCTCACTATAAAAATTTTGATGATAAGCTAAAACTGTTGTTCAAATGTCCATAGGAGAGGATAGACTCTAGTAAAATCCATTCATCCAGTGGACTCAAAGCCAAAATTCAAAAGAAGCTTCCCAGTGGACCTACTGCAGGACTAATGAGTACATCTTTTCAGATATGGTTTGATCTACTAATGAATCCAGAAGGAGGTCAATTAAAATCAGGACTTTTGCTCAGACACTCAACATCTGGCCTCCACATCAGCCACTGAAGTACACATGCATGCAGGTTCCCTCTGATTTCCCTGAGACTGAGCAACAAATTAAGATAAATCTTTATGAGTCCAAGTGAAGCCTGCTCCACAAGTTTTCCAGTCTCGCTATGCCAGAGGAAGAAATCTGTTGTCCACCACAGCAGGGGGAACCACTGTACATATTTGCCATTTTAAGGATTCATCTACTTGGGGTTTCCTCACTCCATAAAGACATACCAAGCTCTGTGATATGCACCAAATAATGGTAACTTAGAGCACTACTCCATGAATGTAGGCCTTCTTTTACTTTTGGAAACATTTGGTTTGAGAAAATGATGATCAAGATTCTAAATCCCAATTCTAGGAGAAGTGGCTACTAGGTTGGGGCAAATAACAAAGTACCATGGGTGTTTCTCTTGTCCATAACACATTAGAAAGGGCAAAGCCATAAGACTCTCTCCCAGTCTCAATTGACAGTAAAATTAGGTCTTTCTTGTTATCCATATATTTATTATTCAAGTCCTCAAACTTATAAGGTTTCATAGGCAGGCAGATGTAATATGATATAAAAATATGTGTTAAGGAACTGACCACACATGATATTCGTTTATACTCAAACATTCCTTCCTGCTTCACATTAATTCTTATCCTATGCATCATTTTCATATCTTTGGCATTTTCTTACAAAAATTATGGCATGTTACAATTATCAGTGAAACTGAAAATCTTGCAAAAGAAGCAGACTTTCATGAAGTCTATAAAAGTGAAATTGGAAAACAACTCAAACCATTTCAAACCATTGAAAAATAAAGACTTGATGACAAAGTAAATCCTTCAAAGGACGGTTTGAAGAAGCCCTTGAATAGTTTGCAAAGATAACCTTCTTTATAAGCATGTCACAAAAGTCAAGTGAGAAGTGAAGGATGCCCTATTGTGCTATTCTATAATTTTGTTAGGAAAATTAACCCCTCAAAAAGCCTTTGATTTATTTTTTGTGCATCCTAAGAATTAGCACAATTATATGCAAAGTCTAACCTAGATGCTGTTAATTAGGAAATAAAATTAGCACCCTCTTATAATTTATAGACTAAACTAAAATCCTAGCTTTTCTTTCCAATATAAAAATAAACAGAAATTTTCCCCCAATTCCCTTATTCCCTGACATTCCACCATTCACATTACAAATTCAGTCCTTTCTTAAAGCTATGGTTTGCCTCTGCCTGTTTATTAAAGTGTGACATGTATCCTCCATCCTCCGGCTAGGACAACTTCCTTTCTTTTCAGTGGTTAAGTACTGGCTGGATTATTCACTTCCAGTAGTTGGACACTTAACTCCAGTGAGCTGCTAGGACACCTGGCCCAACCTCTCAAACAGGCCTTGGTCCTGACCTAGCCCATCCTGTTCAGTTAGGTCAGGACCAAGATCTATTTGAGAAATTTACTACCTAAACAAATGGATGGTCCTTTCAAAAAGCCAGAGGGTCCTGAGTTCAGAGCAGCCCCCAAAATGGCAAAACAGTTTGAAACTCAACATTTCAAATCAATGTCTAAACTTTAGATGATTCTAACTTGGTCTAAAATTGAACAGTTCCCCTGTCACTTTCAGAGCCAAACAAAACTCTTGTTGTGCTCCAGAAGGGGTTCTTCCTCTTTTAAACTTCACAGATTGACCTGGCTGCAGAATGGCTTTATCCCAGTTTGCTGACCTGCCCTTCAGTTCAGGCCTAGCTCCTGTGAGCCTCCATTTTAAAAATGGAAAATGCAGGTTTAGAAGGATTAAGTGTTACTCAAGGTCATGAACCGAGTAAGTAGCAGAGCTGAGATTTGAACCCTGGCAGCTTGATTCCAGAGCCTACGCACATCACCATACTGCAATATTGACTCAATTAGCATAGGAATATCAGGCAAAAATTGGAAAGAAGGCTAGTACTGTAGCAAGCCACTTAGAGAGAAACTGAATAATGATGACAGTTTCATGGTGAAACTTGGATCATACCAGGAGCAACTGCCTGCAACCCCTACACATGAGGGTGGATGCACCCATATAGGAATTAATAAATTTAAATCCCTAGAAATTTCTTCCAAAACAAAGCTGCTAGAAATCTTATATTATAAAAAAAAAAACATTGGTGTTTAAAACTGGACTAAAATTTGAAACAAAAATAAACCAACAAAACCTAACATACTGATTCTGATTCTTGCATTCAGTATACCAATCCTTGGGTATTTCCTGACTCTTCAGGAAATCTCTGTGCTTCTGTATGTTCATCTTAAACATATAATAACGTAGGTAATAATGCCCAGCTACACTCTCTCAATGAGTTTTAAATGTCAGTATTTTCTGAGACCATCAGAAAAAGGGTATCACACAAATTCAACATGACTCATCTTTTGCTTACTTTTAGCCATTCCTGCCATTTTTACATTCACTTGTATTACACTCTAATCTCTCCTACTTGATCATTGAAAGTCACAGACTGTACTTTGTATCATATGAGTATACAGCTACATAAAGAAGCATATCCATCATTACTCATTTATCATTAAATTGGTTTTGTCATCAAACAACTGAAAAGGTTCCATCAAGAAGCCAATCCATAGAAAACTAGATCATTTTTAAAAATCAGATAAAACTGCCCTTGTATTACATCAAAGACACATCAATTATTTTATCCTCCGTTATATCATTTTTAGTGTAAAAAACCCATAAATTTGTTTCCTCCTTCATTATTGCTCTAACATTTGTGCAGTCTCATCGGGATATCTGCATTTGATTTTTTTTTTTTACATAATTCAATTGATTTTTTTGTACATAATTCAATGCGAAGTGTTTTTCTTTTCCACTGAATGTTTTTATTTGTGTCTCACTTTCCTTACCAGGTATTATTTTTGGTGATAGTGGACTAAATATCATTCACAATCTCCAAAATGATTTCATCTAGCCCTTTTTTAAAATTTCCGTGTGTGTATGTGTGTCTGTGTGAAGCATAATTGTGCTATTCATTTGAAGTTCCCTTTTAGGGGCTATGTTAATGGGACAACAGGAGAGCCTCAATTAACTGTGTAAAGCTTTGACATTATTATTACATTTAAGCAAACAAGCTTTCACAAGTTAAGATTTGTTAAGATTTAGGCTCTCTTTTGCTACTACAAAAGTTTCATTATAATGGTGGTTCCCAAAATGTGGTCCCAGGACCAGTGACATCAACATCTTCTGGGAATATTTTCAAAATTTTTGCTCCCTGTTCCCATACCCACAGAATCAGAAAGTATAAGGGTAGGGCCCAGCAACTTTGCTTTAACAAGCCTTCCATGTGATTCTGATGTACACTAAAGTCTGAAAGCCACTGCATCATGGAGATTGTTTTTAACGTCCTTGAGAGCAGGAATAATGTATTTTCTTGTTTGTATCACTCACCTGAGTGTACAGCACTGTGACTGGCACATAATATAGGTGCCTATTAAATAGTCCTGGTGTGCATAAATCCACTGATCAATTGTTTCTAGGATAAATTTGGCATTGTTCTCTCCTGACTTCTGTCTTCTTCACACTTGTCATCCATAAAATTGAGATGATTCTGTGAAGAGGCGTTAAGTATGAAAAAACATGACTCACGTTAGGCTCTGTCACTGTCTTTTCAGCACAATACTCTCACAGTGCCCAGTGTTACTTTTAAGTTCTCCATGATGAGTGGTTTTTCAGGACACTTAGAAGTAACTTGCATATCAAGCAGGAAGAACACAAAGAAACTGCAGGATATTGAACTCTGCAGAGCGCTACATTACGCTTTTATCATCACATCATTTTATTTCCCTCCATAATGCAAGAGAGGAAGTCTATCATCAGATAAGCATTTAGCTTAAACACAGTTTCTGCTACATTGTTCCCAAAATATAAAGCCAAGAAGATTAACCGTGATATCTGAAACTGTAGTTATAATTCTATGCTCCAGAAGTAGTATTTGCCTGACCTGAGAATTATATAAGAAACACAGGGGGATTTTTTCCCCATCAGAGAAAAAATTGCCTTTATGAAGCTTTATGAAAAATGCTGCATGCATTTCTGTATTTCATGAAATATTTATGGATAATGACAGGTTTGCCAAAATTATGTAATCAGCCATTTCTAAATTGGTGCTGTTATAATTAATGTTTATTTGAAAATCCTCAGAGAGGAACAGAAGATACATCTCCAGTTTTGTAATGATCTGAGGTTATTCTCCTGGCTGCTCTTTCAAACACCTGGGCTAACACCTATGTAAATCAGATAATGCTAATAAGCACATATTAATGAAGGTCAAGCTTTACTGTTCACATAGCTAATTTAAAAAAAAAAAAAAAAACTACTTTCCTCCTTTGGACAGTATTATTATCACAGATTCTTACCTGCAGATCAAACTATAGAAACCTCCCCCATCAGGCTTCAAGCCCCTCATCTCCCCTATTTTAAGATCCTCTTGCTTGCCGTTTCTAATAGTTTTGTCTGATATATTGTGAAGTCTGCTATTGTAGGAAGAGACTTGTATTTGGATTTCAAAAACCTGGATTTCAATTATTTAGCTACCATTGAAGGCAATCATTACTCCTTTGAACTGCAATTTCCACATCTGTAAAGGAAAAATGATAGGTTAGTGAAAGTGACCTTTAAAAAGTCAGTAACTATAGTTGCTATCAAAAGGAAAACAAACAAACATAAAATAACAAGTGCTGGTGAGGATATGACAAAATTGGAACCCTTGTGCACCATTGGTAGGAATGTAAAAGGGTGCAGCCACTACAGAAAACAGTATGACTGTCCCTTAAAAGAATTAAAAATAGAATTACCACACGATCCAGCAATTTTACTTCTGGTTGTATACTCAAAATAATTGAAAGCAGGGTTTTAAAGAAATATTTGTATACCCACGTTCATAGCAGCATTGTTCACAATAACCAAAACGTGGAAGCACCCCGGTTCCATTGATAATGGATAAATAAAATGTAGTATATACATATAATATAATGGAATAATAGTCACCCTTAAAGAGTAAGGAAATTCTAACACACGCTGTAAAATGGGTGAACCCTTTATGAGAATATTATGGTAAATGAAATAAGACAGTCACAAAAATGCAAATATTGCATGATTTCACTGATACAGGGTATTAAGAGTAATCAGACTCATAGACACGGCAAGTAGAATGGTTGTTGCCAGGATCTGGAGGAAGGGGAAAATGGAGAGGTTGTTACTTAATGGGTATAAAGTTTCAGTTTTGCAAGATGAAAAAGTTCTGAAGATTGGTTGCACAACAACATGAATATGCTTAACATTACTTAACTGTACATTTTTAAATGATTAACATAGTAAGTTTTATGTGTATTTTATCACAACTAAAAAATAAAAATAAAATCATTTGCTATACAAAATTTAACTTCTCCTTATAATCTCCTTCCTTTGTCTTAGAATTCTGGAGTGAAAGTTTCATGAATATAAAAAGCAAGACAAGGAAGGGGCTTACGCTTAAGACCTTAAAGGCAACCACTGTGACAATCCAACCATTCTCTGGAGAATTCAGCAGAAAGCCAGTGGGAAGTAATGTTTTTTGTTTGTTTTTCTCTTTTTTGCCCTCCTGGCTATAATGAGAAGCCCAAGAAAATAAGTCTTTCCATTGCAGGTTAGCTAAATTGTACAAGCATTCAAATTTATCCCCTTTGACCCATATTCTGTCATCTCTATTTTGGCTTCCGCTTTTGGAGAAGGTCTCCATCCCCTACCCCGGTCCTCTCCTCACTGCCCCATGCTTTGAATGCAAACACTCCAGATTCTCAACCTTCCCTCCTCCATTTCCGACTTCTCTTTCCCAAGAGTCAAAGCTTTTTCTGTACTAAATCTCTCAGATTGATGACAAATCAACTAAACTGCTATACTGATTTACGTTAGGTTTTGATTGTTGATTGTGGCTTACTCCAAAAATAATTTCAATTTTAGAAGAGCATTCAATGCCCAAACACAAAGTATTCATAAACCTAAGGTAAGAATTTCAGGCACTGTGTTTTATCCACTAGATTAAGGTATCAAGCAGTCCTTTTTGCCTTTCAAATCATGCCAAGTAATCAGCCGCTTGCTCTGCTGTATAAAGAACTATCTCTGCTCTTTAAACTATCTCTGTTCTTTAAACTCATGCAGTTATTCATTCCATAAGTACTTACTAAGCCTGAGCCACATACAGAGTACTGGCCTGGGTACTGTCAACATTTCTTCAACAGCCCAACAGGCAGCCTTTCCGTACCTCTCACTAAAATACCAATAAAAAAACAGAAAGAAGAACGGAGCTCCCCGCAACACCGACAATCAAGATGGAAGCCAGCCTATCTCTGGCTGTGGGAAAGATTAATGATTCTAAAGCAGAGAGAGACATCTTCTCAGAAATAAGTACATGGCATTTCTTACCTTCAATCCACACAAAAAAAGATGTCCTGAGAGAAAGGGGAGGAAGAAGCAATAAATAGTGTGTTGGCATAGATCCTAACACGGAGTTTAGAGGACGGTAAAGATTTTATGCAAGAAAGTATGACTTATGATAGAAAGTGTTTTTTCTCCATTTAGTGTTCCCTTTGTCTCCACAGGAGCCTGGTTCTTCAGGCTTCTGCAGAGTTCATGTATCGCTGGGTTTAAAATACAGTGCTATAATTGAACAGGTTTTACTTTCTCTGTTTTAAAATTATTCTGTGTATTTAACCTTTTAAAATAAAATAATATGTTGAATACATTGTTGCCAAATTTGCGTGGATAATTGGCTCATTTATGCATTTTGTTTTTGGATAATAGCATTCTGTGCCTTTAAACCATGCTGTATTGAAAGTATACTAACATCCCCAGAGCTCACCCAGTTATTTTTTAATATTACCATTGAAAATCTACTCCTATTACTGATTTTCATTGGTTTCTTCCAGTCCTCGATTTTTAAAATAGTATCTGAAGTGTAGAGCAGTTGAACAATCAATACAATTCCGGTGAAATTGTTTTTACAGGGAAAGCATATCAAAAGTATGATGTAAGTAAAAAGCAAAAACTGATCTCTGCTCTCAAGCAAATTCTAAAAAAAAAAAAAAAAAAAAAAAAAAATTATCTTTACCTAGTTGTATTTGAAACAAATTAATAATTACTGGAGATGACAGTAAGCTGGCATGAAAAATACTTGAATTATTCTATCTGAAGGAAAGAAAACTCATGGTAGACAAAATAATTTTATTATACAATGGATTATTTTTATTTTTTAAATGGAGGCCAAATAACAAACTCAACCAAAAATTAATCCCCATTTATAGATGAGGAAACTGAAGTATTCTTTAATTATTGATAAATACATAGAGAGTAATAGAAAACTTCCTAAATTTGAGGGGGTTTTCTTGTGTGTGTTTTGAGTCTTGTGCTGTAACCAATATTCCACTTTTTAATCTTTCAAACTTATCACCAAATAAACAGAATGCAGAGAAAAGGACATGAAAAACCTCAAGCTTAAAATGGCGTACAAACAAGACTGGAACATATAAATTAGTAACTTAGGCAGAACTGTGTTTGCAAGCAAAAATTTTGTAGAAAATTATAAATTATGATGTGAGTATAATGAAATAAAATTGTAATAATGTTCAATAGCTGACTCTCCTTAAAATAATGTTATGGGAAACTTTCATTTTATAGCATTTATTTTCTTTTATTAAATATTATATATCATAGCTCAGATATAAATCTGACCTACCTTTTTTCACAACATAGCCCATGAGAATGCTTGAAAAGTTAAATGTCAGGATTATGCAGAGCCAAAATTAGCCAAGCATGGATAAAAATCAGAAAAGATACACCACAAATTGATAACAGTGGATGCCTTTACAGAATGGATTTGGACTTGGGGAAAGAGGGGGATTATTCTCTCATGCCATGTATTTTGTTTAAATTATTTTGTTTAAATTAGTTATAATGATCACATATTACTTTTATGATTTAAAAAATTAAGCTTTGAAACTTCTGATCAGATGTCAAATAATGCTGCTTCTGAGTTCAAGCAATTTCTAACTTAGGGGAAAAATATCTGCTAATGATCCATAATTTAATTTCCACATCTCCACATACATGAACAAGACTCAGAACTATTGCCAGTTGAGGTACAGGAGGGTGCAGAAAGGGAGGAGTACAGGTAGATGGAATTTTTTGACAATCCATGCATCCAAAAGAGTGAGTAAGGGAAGTTGTGGACAGGATGAACAGACTCTGAATCCAGATTCCCAAACAGGGCTCTGGCCCAAGTAAAATACTTCCTGAATTATTGTTATTATTATTATTTCCACTTCAGTTGTTACACCTCATAAAATTCTACCAAGAAGATTATCCTTTGGTTTACATCTTTCTTAAAATGCAAATACTTCTGGAAAGGGTGAAGTGCTATCCACTATACACACATTAGTAAATGTTAGTTTAATTTCATGTCCTCATAATAGCCAGCTGAAATTAGCTTCTCTGAGGTGAGAAAAGTCAGACTATTTGTAACCTTCTTTTCTTTTTTCTTTCTTTCTATTTATTTATTTATTTATTTATTTATTTTTGTTTGTTTGAGACAGAGTTTCACTCTTGTTGCCCAGACTGGAGAGCAGTGGCACAATCTTGGCTCACTGCAACCTCCGCCTCCCAGGTTCAAGCAATTATCCTGCCTCAGCCTCCTAGTAGCTGAGATTACAGGCGCCCACCACCACGTCCAGCTAATTTTTTGTATTTTTAGTAGAGGGGGGGTTTCATCATGTTGGCCAGGCTGGTCTCGAATGCTTGACCTCAGGTGATCAACCTGCCTCAGTCCCCCCAAAGTGCTGGGATTATAGGCATGAACCCTCTCCCCGCCCGGACATTACGATCCACCTCGCAGGGGGGTGGACAATCCCTGCGAGGCGGTGAGTAATATCACCCCCCTCTACCCACCCTGGAGATTACGACCCACCTCGCAGGGGGATGGACACCCCCCGCCAGGCGGGGAGTAATATCACCCTCCTCTCTTCCCCTGGATATTATGATCTACGTTGGACTGACAGCTTGTTTACGATGTCGTGAGTAATATCATCATCTTCCCCTCCAGAAATTACGAACTATTTCCAGACAGATATACACCCTCTGCAGTATTGGGAGGAATATCATCCTCTCCCCACCCTTGATATTAAGAACAGTATCACAGGAGTGTTTTTACTCTCTGCGATATTATGTGTCATATCATCCTCTCCCACCTTGAAATTAGGAACAATATCACTGGGTGAGTGTACACGTTCTGTGATATTGAAAGTAATATCCTCCTCTTCTCTCCTGGATCATGGGAACAATATCACTGGGGGGTGTACACTTTCTGCTATATTGAGAGTAATATCATCCCCTCCATCTTTGAATATTAAGGACAATCTCATAGGGGGTTGTACATTCCCTGTGATATTGAGAATGATATTATCCCCTCCCCCCGCCCCCCGCATATTAAAAAAAAATCACAGAGTGACTGTACACCTCCTGCGATATGGGGAGTAATATCATCTTCTCCCCTTCTGGATATTAGGAACAATATCACACGAGAGTGTACACTTTCTGCGATATTGGGGATTATATCAACCTCTCGGCCTTTGAATATTAAGAACAGTATCACAGGGTGGATGTACACCCCCTGCGATATGGGGAGTAATATGAGCCTCTCTTCTCCATGGACATTAGGAACAATATCACAGGGTGGGTGTACACATCCTGCGATACTTGAAGTATTATCATCCTCTCCCCCTCTGGATACTAGGAACAATATCACAGAACAGGTGTACGCTCCCTAGGATATTGGGAGTAATATCTCTTCTTTTGTGAATATTAGGAGCAACATCACTGGGTGGCTGTACACCCCCTGCTCTATTGGGAGTAACGTCATGCTCTGACCCATGGATATTAGAATCACAGGGTGGGTGTACACATACTGCGATATTGAAACTAATATCATGCTCTCCCTCCCTGACTATTAGGAACAATATCACAGTTGGGTGTAGACCCCGTGCGGTATTAGAAGTGATAATAGTGATATCATTATTAATCATTAAATATTAATATTAATATTGATTATTAACAGTAACTAATACTGATTTCTAACACAATGCTATTATTAATTTTAATTTTAATATTTGTTATTAATCAATATTAATTGTTGATATTTTATTTACTATTGCTATTATTGATAGTGATTATTAATATTAATAATTAACATTAATTTTATTGTGATCACTAATTACCAATATCAGTGATTAATATTAATTAGTGTCATTTTATTAATATTAATAATGGACATTAATTTTAATTATTAACATTAATAAATATTCTTATTCCTGATATCGGGGGGGAGACGATGATATAACTCCCAATATCGCAGAAGGTGTACACCACCTGTGTTGTTCCTAGTAGCCAGCGGGTAGAGGATGACATTACTCAAAATATCACAGTGGGTGTACGTCCCTTCTGTGATATTGTTCGTAATATCCAGGGGGGGAGAGGAGGATATTACTCCCAATATTGCAGGGGGTGTAGACCCCTCCTGTGATATTGTCTCTAATATCCAAAGGTGGAGAGGATGATATTTCTCCCAAATTCGCAGGAGGTGTACACCGCCCCTGTGATATTGTTCCTAATATCCAGGGGGCAAGAGGATGATATTAGTCTCAGTATCACAGGAGGTCTACACTCCATAGTGATATTGTTCCTAATATCCAGGGATGGAGAGGATGATATTACTCCCAATATACCAGAGGGCGTACACCCCTGCTGTGACATGGTTCTTAATAGCCAGCAGTGGAGAGGAAGATATTAATCCCAATATCATAGCAGGGGTATACACGCCCTCCCCCCGTTATATTGTTCTGAATGTCCAGAGTGGGAGAGAATTATATTACTCCCAATATATCAGGGGGTGTGCATCTTTCTGTGATATTTTTTCTTATATTAAGGGGGGAAAAGATGGCATTACTCCTAATATCGCAGGGGTTGTACACACCTCCTGTGATGTTATTCCTAATATCCAGAAGGGGAGGGCATAATATTACTCTCAATATCTCAGGGAGTGTACACCTCCCCTGTGATATGGTTCTTAACATCCATGATGGGAAAGGATGATATTACTCCCAATATCGCACAAGTAGTAAAACCCTTTCGATAATTTTCCTACAATCTGGGGGGAGAGGATGATATTACTTCCAACATGGAAGAAGGTGTACACCCTCCCCCATGACATTGTTCCCAATATCCACGTTGGCAGATGATGATATTACGCCCAATATCGCAGGGGATGTACACCCACCTTGGGATATTGTTCCTAATATCGAGAGGGGGAGAGGATTATATTACTCCCAATATCACAAGGGCTGTACACCCAACCAGTGATATTGTTCTTAATGTCCGGAAGGGAAGGGATGTTATTACTCCAGATATCGAAGAGGTTGTACTCTCCCCCTGGGATATTGTTCCTAATATCCAAAGGTAGAGAGGATGATAATACTCCCAATATCACAGGGGGTTATACACCCCTCTTGTGATACTGTTCTTAATATTTAGGGGGGGAGACAATGATATTATTGTCCATATCACAAGGATGGACAATACCCCTGTGAGATTGTTTTTAATATTCATGGGGGAGAGGATGATATTGTTCCTAATATCCAGGGGAAGAGAAATGATAGGACTCACAATATGGCAGAGGGTGTACACCCTCTGCATAATATTGTTCCTAATATCCCGGGGGGATTAGAATGATATTACTCCCAATATCACAGGGGGTGTACACGATCCCTTTGATATTGTTTCTAATATCCAGGGAGGGAGAGGATATTACTCCCAATATCGTAGTGGTTGTACACCCCCCCAACATTGTTCCTCATATTTAGTTGGGAAGAGGATGATAATACTCTCAATATCTCAGAGGGTGTACACCCTTCTTGGGATATTGTTTTTTAATATCAAGTGGGGGAGAGAATGATATTACTACCTATATCGCAGGGGGTGTACACCTCCCTGTTATTTTGTTTTGAATATCCAGGTTGGGAGAGGATGGTATTACTGTCAATATCGCAGGAGTTGTACACCCCACCTGTGATATTATTCCTAATATCCAGAAGAAGAGGGAATGATACTAGTCCCAATAGCGCAGGAGGTGTACACACCCCTGTGATATTGTTCCTAATATCCAGTGGGGGAGACAATGATATTACTGGCCATATCGTGGTGGGTGTACACCACCGCTGTGATATTGTTTTTAATATCCAGGGGGAAGAGGATGACATTACTCCCAATAACGCAGTGAGTGTACACCAACTCTGTGGTATTGTTCTTCAAATCCGGGGAGGGAGAGGATGATATTACTGTCAATATCGCAAGGGGTGGACACCCTGTCTTTGATATTGTTCCTGATATCCAGGGGGGAGAGCATGATATTAATCCCAATATAGCTGTATACACCCCTTTTTGATATTGTTCGTAATATCCCGGGGGGGGGGGGGTCTATATTACTGGCAATATCACAGGGTGTGTACACCACCCCTGTTATATTGTTTCTTATTTCCAGCAATGAAGAAATTGATATTACTCCCAAAATGGAATGGGCTGTACACCTCCCATGAGATATTGTTCCTAATATCCAGGGGGGAAAGGATGATATTACTCCCAATGTTGCAGCGGGTGTATAATCCGCCTGTGGTATTCTTCCTCATGTCTAGTGGGACTAAGGATGATATTACTCCCATTATTGCAGACGGTGTACACCGCCCTTGTAATGTTGTTCTCAATATCCATGGGGGTAGAAAATAATATTACTCCCAATATCGCAGGTGGTGTACACCCCGCCATGGTATTATTTCTAATATCCAGGTGAGCGGAGGATTGTATTTCTCTCAATATCGCAAGTGATGTACACAATCTCTTTGATATTTTTCCTACTATTTACTGGGAGAGAGGATGATATTACTCCCAGTATCGAAGGAAGTGTACACGCCCCCTGTGATATTGTTCCTAATATCCAGGTTAAAAGAGGATGATATTACCCCCAGTATCGCAGGGGGTGGGGTGTACACTCTGCCTGTGATATTATTTCTAATATCCAGGGGAAGAGAGAATAATATTACTCTCAATAGCACAGGGGGTGTACACACCTTGTGAAATTGTTCTAAATATCCAGGGAAGGAGCCGATGATATTACTGGCCTTATCGCAGGGGGTGTACATCCTTCTGTGATATTGCTCCTAACATTCAGTGAGGAAGAGGACAATATTAATCCCAGTATCGCAGGAGGTGAACAGCCCCCTGTGGTATAGTTCCTAAAGTACAGGGAAAAGAGAATAATATTACTCTCAATAACGCAGGGGTGTAAAGCTCCCCCTATATATTGTTCCTAATATGCAGCGGGGAAGAGGCTGATATTACTCCCAAAATCGCAGGGGCTGTACATCCCTTCTGTGATATGGTTCCTGCTGTCCAGGGGGCTTGTGGTTGATATTACTCCCAATAACGTAGGGAGTGTACACCCACCCTGTGATTTTGTCCCTAATAACCACATGGGGAGAGGTGATGTTACTCCCAATATTGCAAGGGGTGTACACCACACCTGTGATATTGTTTCTTATATCCAGGAGGGAAGAAATTAGTTTTACTACCAATATTGAAGGGGTGGACACTCACCATGTCATATAGTTCTCAATAACTAGGTTGAAAGAAGATGCTATTACTCCCAATACAACAAGGGGTGTAAACCCCGCCTGTGATATGGTTTCTTATATCCAGGAGGGGGAAGACAGTGTCATTACGAATATGGAAGGGATGTACACCCCCATGTAATATTGTTCTCAGTATCCAGGTTGAAAGAAGATGCTATTACTCACAATATAACAAGGGATGTACACCACACTTGTGATATTATTCATAAAATCTAGAAGAGAGAATGATATTACTTCCAATAGTGCAAGGGGTGTACACCTCCCCGTGATATTGTACCTAACATCTAAAGGAAGAGATAATGATATTACTAACAATATGGCAGAAGGTGTACACCCCCCTGTGGTATTGTTCTTAATAACTAGTGAGGGAGAGCAAGATATTACTTCTGCCATGGCAAAGGCTGTGCACCCTTGTGATATTGTTCATAATTTCCAAGGGGTAGAGAAGGATATTACTCCCAATACAGCAGTAGGTGTGCACCCACCCTGTGATATATCTCCGAATATTCAGGGAATCACAGGATGATATTATTTGAAATATCGCAAAAAATGTCCAGTCCCTTTATGATATTGTTCCTAATATCCAGAGGGGGCGAGGATGACACTACTTTCAACATCGCAGGCTGTGTACACATACCTGTGAAATTGTTCCTAATATCTAGACTGGGAGAGGATGATATTACTCCCCGTGGAGAAGTAGGGTGGACACCCCCCTCTTCCCCCCGGATATTACCACCCACCTCGCAGGGGGGTGGACACCCATCAACCCATCACCTACATTAGGTATTTCTCCTAATGTTATCCCTCCCCTAGTCCCCCACCCCCCAACAGGTCCCGGTGTGTGATGTTCCCCTCCCTGTGTCCATGTGTTCTCATTGTTCAACTCCCACTTATGAGTGAGAACATGCAGTGTTTTGTTTTGTCATCTTGTGATAGTTTGCTGAAAATAATGGTTTCCAGCTTCATCCACATCCTGGCAAAAGACATGAAGTTATCCTTTTTTATGGCTGCATAGTTTTCCATGGTGTATACATGCCACATTTTCTTAATCTAGTCTATTTTTGATGGACATTTGAGTTGGTTCCAAGTCTTTGCTATTGTGAATAGTGCTGCAATAAATATATGTGTGCATGTGTCTTTATCATATAATGATTTATAATCCTTTGGGTATGTGCCCAGCAATGGGATTCCTGGGTCAAATTGTATTTCTGGTTCTAGATCCTTGAGGAATCGCCACGCTGTCTTCTAAAATATGTATTCACATTAGGATATTTCAGCAGGAAAAATAACAAAGCTTCCCCATTCCTACAAATGTGTTTATCAAATCAGTGGAAAAAAAAAAAGACATAAAAACCACAATAGATAGATGAGAAAGAACCTGAATGAATCAACGGGTCACAAAAGAAGCTGATTGAAGAAAATATACAACCTCGCCAGAATTCAAATATACAAAATAAAATTTAAAAATATTTTAGCATGTTATAAACTGTCCTAAATAAATAATAATATACTTTTAGATGATAAAATTTATAGCAAATGATAATATGAAAATGATGTATTTTAAAATTAGGTAAGTTTGAGCAAAGTGTAAAAGACTACAAATATTTGGGTAAAATACGATAGCATCTTCATTATCCCATAACAATTATGAATCTTAATTCAATTCTTCTGTTCCATACAGATTTAAACAGAGGATTTTTTCTCTCAAGTTTTTTTCAGGGTTCCTCAACTGTTGGAGTTAAAATGTTACTGTACCCTTTCTCATTTTAATAGTTATCTATGATCTCAGCTTACCTTTAACTTAGCTAGTAAAGTAAGTTCCCAGAGGGTTAACTCATTTCTTCAGAGTTCTAACTTTTCCTTTCTTACAGAATTTGACAGAAAGAGACCATGGTATAGGTCCTGCATTTCCCAGAATAACTTCCGTGTGACAGAATTTTTCAAATCAGCAGAAAAATTTCCTCTTCTGACCATATTTCTTTTTCATATCTATTCTTCTCCCTTTTTGTAACCAGGACTTATTTAAATCCAAATTCCCACAGCACACTTGGGCTCACATCGCATTTTCCCTTTAAAGCCATAGCAGACTTTAGCTCACTTATAAGTCTACTTCTTGTTATTTAAGAAGACATATCTTTTCATTTGAAAACAGACTATAAAATACATTTAAACAGATACATAAAATTGTTTCTTTCTCTATACCAACTAATTTGTCCTCATAGTTGTACAAAAGCACAGATTTAATCTATTATAGCATTCTTTTAATTCAGTGCTCCCAGAAAATGAATTATGATATTCAGAAATGTCGTATTTCTTAGTCATATCATTAATTTAAACTCTTGATAAAACAATGCTACATATTTGAAAACAGATAAATATTTGTGATCTCACATTACCGACAAGACATTTTCAGTGATTACAAATAAACTCTCTGTATTTTTAGTAGCTCAGTTATTTTTTTAAATTCCTATTATTTCAGAAACCACATAAGAGTAAAACTGAAGATTCTAAAAATAGTAAAAAAAAAACTTGAAATATTCTTCTCTATTTTTCATTGAAATATTCTATGTCTATAATTACTTTCAATTAGGAAAAAATTCTAATTTTCTTACAATAGAAAAATATTACCACTCCAGTCTCATTTTCTGTTAACCCTTCCCTGTCCATTATTATATCTAGTTGCCTGAAATGCCTCTGGGTTTTCCTTTGCATTTTACAGATTCTTAATCATTTTTCAAGACCAACTCAAAGTCCTACATGAAGCCATCATTAACAACCAGATTTGAATCATTCATTGCATTATCTGTGGTCCTCTAGGTTTTTATTCATACTTCTTTCTACACATTTAGTATCTTTTCTTGAAGTTTATCTCACATGCATTTATATCTCCTTTCAGATTGTCAGATTCTTAAGGGCAAGCATAATGTCATCTTTTACCTTTATATTTTCAAAGTCTGGCAAAGTTGCTGGGACAAAATAGATGCCACATAAACATTTAATGAAAAGATAAATCAGTGTTAAGATTAGGAACACAGGCAGAGCAGTAAGACCTAGACAGGAACCAAAATACTTCAGCCAAGATGGAAGGAAAGGTTGTAAATAAACAGTATTGCTCCTTCATAAAGAAGCTTTCACCATTTCAAGGGTGAGGTGAAAAAAATCTTGGGAAGAAAATTCATCCAGATAATTATGAATTTGTTTTCAAAGCATTCATACTTTTGGTTTGGCCAAACTACAAATAGCTATGAATTGATTTCACAACAAATCTTCTAAGAAATCAGGAAGAAACCAAGAAAAGCACGACTCAGAAAATTAGAGAATCGTTCAATGGGGTGATTAACATCTTATCTATTATCAGACCAGGCTGTCGTTAGAAAGAACAAATGCAGCTTAATCCTATTTTAGGACCAGAGTTGGGAAACAATAAGCCTATGAAACCTTTAATATCTTTTGTATTAGCCAGAGTTCTTCAGAGAAACAGAACCATTATATATAGAGAAACAGAACCATTATATATATACACTATCTTATAAATATATAAACATTTATAGGATACAAATATATCCTATTATTATAGGAATTTGTTATCTGGATTATGGAGGGTAACAAGTCCCACGTCTGCCATCTGCAAGGTGTAGAACCAGGAAAGTCAGTGATATAACTCACTCTGAGTCCAAAGCCCTGATAAAAAAAGACCACCAGTTTCCAAAGGCTGGAGAATATAGATGCCTCATCTCAAGAAGAGGGAGAAAATTTATTCTTCCTCTGCCTTTTTGTTCTACTCAGTCCCTCAATGAATTGAATGAGGCCCACCCACACTGGTGAAGGAAATCTTCTTTACTCAGTCTATTCAAATGTTAAGGGTCCATAAGGACTTTCATTTGACATGCCCAGAAATAATATTTACCAGCTATCTGGGTGTCCCTTAGCCCAGTCAAGTTGACACATAAAATTCACCACCACAGTCTACAATATCCAAATAGACATGTATCTTCTTCTTCCTCAAGGGCACTAAGTAAAGTCTGTCTTTAGTTGAAACATGTGAGTGGCCTAGGAATATTTTAGATAAACTAGTTCTTATACCTCAAGCTAGTCAGAAGCTGTTCTCCAGTGCAAGCAATTGTAAGACTTTGCATGTATTCTGGTCAGAGTAAGCAGAATGTGAGAGTAAACACCTGAAAATTCTTGCCCGTGTTCCCCTTCTCCAAACTCCTGTAGCCTTTCCCTCTTCTGTAAACCAGTCTGTCTTCATATATATGTTAACATCATTAATTAGATTCTAGTTCCTTTCACATTTAATCATATTTCAAACATATTTCTAGGCCTTATTCTTCCAAATTTGATGAATAAAGTATACATAGATTTGATAATTTCATGAACTACATGAAGGTTTTAGTAATTTAACTCTTAGGATTTAACCTTACATTTCTAGTTCTGAGATAATCTCGTGCTAGCCTTCGGTACACTACCTCTAAATCTCAGTGGGTTACACTAATTTTATCTGTACATGTCTAATATTATAAGCCTTTGTGAAAATCACAACTCGACAAAAATAAGGTCCTTAGGCAACTCCTATAACCATTATTCACAGAGAGTCAACTCTAGTCTTGTTGAAGTGGAAGATTTTTGCAAAAACTTGACATTGTCCAAAATAAGCAGCTTGTTTAGAGCCTGAAGTATAGATACACAGTTATCTTTAATTGAGAAGTCTTCTGAAATTTTTGTTGTTGTTGTTCAACTTTGACTTTCTAATCTTTCGAATTTTCTAATGACTCATAGAGACACTATTTTTTGGGGCTTCAAATAAGGTAGCAAGCTTTTATAATATATTGGTCATAAGAGCTATAAAGATAAGTTATTTTAAAACGCCCTACATCATTTCTCCAGAAGTCATACTTGATCTTCTTTCTCTCACAGCCCACATTCAGACCTCTTAGAAAATCCTGATGGCTCTGCCATCAAAATATATCCATAATCTGAATATTCCTCCCTCCCTACCCCGAGTGCTACCACTGGTCTAGGTCCTCGTATTAGTCCGTTTTCAAGCTGCTAATAAAGACATACCCAAGACTGGGCAACTTAAAAAGGAAACAGGTTTCATTGACTCACAGTTCAGCATGGCTGGGGAGCCCTCAGGAAATTTACGATCATGGCAGAAGGCAAAGGGGCAGCAAGGCTCTTTCTTCACAAGGAGGCAGGAAGGAGAAGTGCAAGCAGGAGAAAGGCCAGGTGCTTACAAAACCATCAGATCTTGTGAGACTCACTCATTGTCACGAGAAAAGCATGAGGGGAACCGCCACCATGATTCAATTGCCCTTGACACATGGGGATTATGGGGATCACAATTCATGGTGACATCTGTGTGGGGACACAGAGCCAAACCATATCAACCCTCATGAGTTACTATACCCTGAATTAATATAATTACCTCCCCACAACTGCTTTGTTTTTATCTTTTCTTCCCTCTAGTCAACACAGAAACCAAAGAGATCATTTTAAAACATTGATTTGTTCTCTTCTGCTCAAAACTCTATAGTGGCTCCCTATTTCAGAGTGAAAGCAAAGATCCTTACAGTGGCCTACAAGGCTCTGCATGGTCTACTCCTCCATCCCATCCCCTGCATTACCTCTCTGGTCTCTTTCCCTGTCTCACTCCACCTAAAACACATAGGCCTCCTTGTTCTTCTTCAAATATATCAACCACTTGGCCACTTAGGATGTACACATTGGTTGTGTCATTCATCTGCAATTATCCTTTACCTCTTTCAAGTCTATATTCAGTATCATCTCTTCAATGGGGCTACATGACCGCCTGATTTAACATGGCAACTTTATCCTCTCTCTGGTACTGTTGATCTCCCTTATCCTGCTCCATCTTCTCTTTCTCATAACATATCATCTTCTAATAAACTAAATAATTAGTTTCTTCATTGTTGACCCACCATCTCTACAATATAAGCTTCTAGAGAGCAGGTATTTATCTGTTTTGTGCAGTGACATATCCCATCTACCTAGAACAGTACCTGGCTCATAGCAAGTGTTTAACAAATATTTATGAAATGAAAGGATGAATGAAAATGTTCCTATTATCAGTTAAACCAGTTATGAATTTAGAGTTCTTTTGCATGTAACAAAAACATGATTGCTGTGGTTTATATAGGAGTTATTTTTTCTCATGTAGACAGTCCCAGTTTTAGTATCAGATTTCTTATGTTTAAACCCCATCGCCCTTAGCATGGAGTTCCTTCCGTAGGTCCTTATGAGGGCTGGTGAATGTACAGACACTGTCCACTAGCTGAGTCTGTACCTTTTCTGGATTCTTAGTCTAATGACTTCTGATTGCATCTCATTGGCCAGGCAGGAACAATGGCATTCATAGCTGCAAGGAAAATTGTGCAGTGTCTATATTTTTTAATGGACATGTTGCATCCCATAACAGAAGATTAGAGTTAACACATGTAAATGTTTAGAACAATACACAATATAGAGTAAATGAGGCATGTACATGTTAGCCATTACCATCATCTTTGTCTTTTATTTTTTAATTCTGAAAGTGTTCTGTGAATATTTAGCCAATGAGAAAATTATAATGACTACATTGAATCAATACAATTAATATATTAAAGCTCTTAATTTATAAATAAAAGAATGATTAAAGTAGTTAAAATTCATTTGCTGTAAAGAACAAAATTGACAATAAGATCTGAGAGTTTAATTTTATGTAAAATCTACACATTAAATGCTACTTTGCTTTGAATCAGGTTAAGTTCACACAGATAAAGTCATACTTATGTATGTTTTCTCAAATATTACTGATTTATTTGTATGCAAATACCTATTATGCATCAAGAATTTTTCTAGGAACTACTCTATATTCTGTAGCCAAAACAGTAAAACCAAAAATGTTTTTCCAGAGTTTGCATTCTAATCACAATAATGGTATGGAATTTATATTTTTAAAAAATCTATCTATAATCCCAACTCTCCAAATAACTTTCTAAATTAATTTACCTAATTCCTGAATATTAGAAAACTTCTAGAATAAACAACTTATTTAAAAATATGTTCCCCTGACTTTGAGGCTGCAGTGAGCCATGATCATGCCACTGCACTCCAGCCAAGGCAACTGTCAATAAATAAATAAATAAATAAATCCTCCCTATCATAAGTCTTAGATAAGAATATCATGCAAAGTGTATTTTCTTCATGTTACAGGATAAGCAGTCTATTTCTTCCAAATTTTATAAATAACTAGAGTTTATTTTGTATATGCATAGTGTACTTGCACATGTACACTAATATTTCATTTTGTTTTATTTTAAGTCTTGGTGTGCTATTCTTAACAAATTTATTCTGTTGAATTCATGTCTGTAAACATTTTATGTGTAAAGAACCTATTGATCTAGACCTAGAGAAATCATTTATTTGTAAAATTATTTTGCAGAGTCATAAACATTAAATAACGTTCCTTTAAATTACTCACAAATATATAGGATAAGTTTAGGAGTGGGGAGAAATGGAAAAAGGTAATTACATTTAAAAATCCATCATTTGGAATAAGCTGTTAGCTGAAACCAATCTGAAACTATTTTATATCTTACGTTAGGTCAAGTCTAAAATGGAGAGCAATCATTTGGGAAGGAAATAAGCAACACAACTCAGAAATCCCATGAGAGAATTTTCAAGAAAATATTTATTTCAAATTACAGTATTTCTGTATTGTGGTGGGGGAATCATCCTTACCAAGGTTATTCCTGGCTGTCAGGGACTCGGGCTCACTTCCTAGACCCCACTTGTACCCCAGGCTCCCTGTGTATCACTCCTAACACAGCAACCTTGAGCTCAGTCACTTCAGTTCTGAAAATTGCTGTTCTCATTATAGACCTATTTGGTGGAGATTGAAGGAGCTATCTCAGCCCTCTTTTCAGCTATCAACTAGTACTTGCAGTTTCTGCTCACTTTTTGTTTTCTTCCTAGTCTTTGCTCATGATAGAAGCAAAGAGGTCAAAAAACAGCTCAATCGAAAACCTAGAATAAGGCTAATAGCCCAATTAGGCTATGTTGTCAAAGTTACAGCTTGAAATAATATGTCAGAAAGTCTGAAGAATTGGTTAACCTATTACCTTTACCCCAAACTGTTCACAAAATTGCAGTGTTTCAATCACAGTTATAAATCCTGGATCTTTCAGACAAAGAGTTCAACCACAGTAACAATGCTTTAAATAACCACCTTGTTTCTTTTTTTTTTCTGTTTTATTTAATACGGTCATTGACTACATAACATATACGTATTTAGTATGGATGTCCATTCTGCTTGAGGTGAAAATAAATTTTTGCAAAATACTTTACCCTTTTGGCACTGAATTTTGTGGAGATTCAGTACATAACACTTATGTTCATATCTCTACTGACCATTTCCAATTAGGACAACTCAGAGTACTTCTTTTTGTCAAAGGCTTTTAAATAATCTTTCTGGTTCTTAATTTCTGCTAAAAATAATGTGTGTGTGTGTATGTGTGTTTGTGTGTGTGTGTGTGTATTTAAGGTTAACTGAAAACTATTAGAAGTAATAAGAATATTTAAAAAGTCATAGGTTACATAATTAACATTAAATATCAATAGCTTTCCAATATTTAATCAGTAGCCATATAGAAAATCTAATGAGAGAAATAGTCTCATTTGTAAAAAAAATTAAAATATAAAATACCTGTAAACTATAAACTTATAGGAAATACACATAATCCATATGCCTAAAACTTGCAAACTATACTAAGGAATTTTTTTAAAAGACTTAAATAAATCATAATACACACTATGTACTTGTACACTATGGAGATAAAAGTGTAAAGATGTCATTTCTCCCCTAAATTATTCAATAAGTTAAATGCAATAACAATTAAAATACCAAAAGGATTTCTTTTTCAACTAGACAAAATTATACTAAGAATAATCTAGAAAAAAAACCATGTAAGGATATTAAGAAAATTCTAAAATTGAAGAGTGAAAGGGACTAGCCCGACTAGCTCTTAAGATGCCATGTAGCTCCAGTAATTAAACAGTTTGGTACTTGAGAAGAAACAGATTATTAAAGTCAAGAAATAGATCAAAATACATATAGATATTACCTTTATGTCAACGTTGTGTTTCAAATCAATGTGGAAAAACTTCTGTTTAATGAAAACTAAAATTATAACCATAAACAGAGTCAAACAACACACAAGAAAAAGATTGCAAAAAAATGATTAATTTCATTAATTTACAAAGAAATCATACATAGGAATCAGTATGGAAAAGATGAAAAAATCAAAGGGGACAATGGTAAAGATATACTTGAGTGTTTCAATAGACAAGAAATACAGATTGCCAATTAGCAAGTAAAATTTTCAATCTCAAGTTAACAATTTAAGAAATACAAATCTAAAAATATTTTATAAATAAGATTGACAAAAATGTAGAAGTCTAACGATATCCAATGCTGGTAAAGATTTGAGATGAGGACACTCTTACATACTGGTTGTAGAGGTACAAATTGATTTAAGCTTTCAGGAGGGTATTTGGCAATATCAATCCAAATTTTGAAACCACATGCTTTTTGGCCAGAAAATTCTCTGCTAGGAATTTACCCAGTGGAATGTTTACAAAGGTGCAACAAGATGTATGTGCTAGAATCTCTGTGGGATATTGGTTTAAAATATTAAGCTACAATCACATAATGGAATATGCAGGAATTTATAAAGAATGAGGGGATTTATATATGCTAATAAGGATATAATTCTAAAATATAAAATTCTTAAATGAATTTTCAGATGAGGAACTATATATATGAGTGTATTTATATGACATATAAAATATTATATATAATACTTTGTGAGAGAGAAAGAGGGAGGAATCTTTTTTTTTTTCTGGAACAAAGAAAGAAAAAAGTGCCTGTGATTACTTAGACAAAAAGTACCAGGGTCATAAGTTAAGTTATTTGGAAGGAGATAGAAAAGGGAAGCTTTCCCCTTTCAGTTTGTATCTTTCTATACCACATAGATTTTCCTTATCACATTCAAGTATTTATTTAACATATCAATGCATTATCTAGGTGACAAAATTTTAGGCCGGTATTTACTTTCATTATTTTATTTATCTAAATTAAAAATAAAACAAAAATTAATGCCATTTTAACATTTCAGATAAATTGCTTTATGTTGTCTATAATTCACTCTAAAATACTTCAGTATAGACAATATGATAGACTAGTTTCAGTTTAATCTTGCCCTAAGTAATTATCATTTGAAGTGTACTAATCAGGAAGATCTACTTCAGGGGTAGTTAGTGTTGACCCAAACCTGCAATCTAGAGGCAGCTACACCAGCCTTTCAAGTACAGTATTTTATCTCTGGTCAACACCAAAGGTTTTAGATATTAAAAGTGATTTTCACTGGTGAAATGAATGATGTTCAGATGCATGCATAGGTTAGAAATAATGTACAGATTTTCCCACCTTTGAATGAATGGCTTAGTATCTAGGCAACTAATGTCCTAACACTTCTGAATAAAGCCCCAGCTTATGATTATAAATAAATTATTTGACTGCCTGATGGAGGATTTTTGTCACCTGACTCTGCTAAATGGTTAGCTGCATTTGACACTGAAACATACATTTGTCTCTATTGATGTTCGTATGCAAGTCTGTTAGAGTGACTAAAATGATGCAGTTTGCAGAACAGGTTTTATGACTGTTTTTTTCTTTTTTCTTTTTTCTTTTTTTTTCCATAGAATAACGTATTCCATTTTAATAATTCCTTGTCACCAACCTCGATTTTTTTTTGAGTAGCATTAGGTGTATTTATGTGTTTTTTTAATTATACTTTAAGTTCTAGGGTACATGTGCATAACGTGCAGGTTTGTTACATATGTATACTTGTGCCATGTTGGTGTGCTGCACCCATGAACTCGTCAGCACCCATCAACTCGTCATTTACATCAGGTATAACTCCCAATGCAATCCCTCCCCCCTCCCCCCTCCCCATGATAGGCCCCGGTGTGTGATGTTCCCCTTCCCGAGACTGTTTTTTTCAATAAACATTGCTATGAAATTTTCGTATGTGCAGAAAATTTGGTCTGAGACTCACTTTCATTGTAACATGTCATCTCATAGTGAAGTTATGGAGGAGGAAACCTACAGCCCTCACCTCAATTTGAATTATTGGAAGTCACTTCACATATCAACCCCAAAAAGATGAGTTTTTATTCACAATAACTCATTGTGAATGACCAAATTATTTTAGACAGCATGCAAGAAATTTATAATAGAAGTTTTAAGAGTAGGAGCTACAAGAAGAGAGCTTAGCAACAATCTCAGCATGGTAAACTCCCTCTCAGTTATCATACCCTATCTTCAGAAATACAGACATGAAATTAGAAATTTAATATTTGATTATGGCACCTTTATATTTCTTTATTAAGCTTATAGAATTATCTATTCCCCCCAACTTTCCTGTGTCATTTGAGATCACTATCATATTTCCAATTCTCCACCCCAATGAGCATTTTGCCTGGCACGTTGGCAACTTTTCTCTGCAAATATGAAAGTATTCTGCTGCTTTCTCAATAAGCAATGCCCAAGGACTTGTTTAGGGCCTTTCATCATTCTGCCAAAAGCCATGATAAAATCTTCTGACTGCAAAAAATCCTGAATTTGCAGTCAAAATATAGTCCTTCATAACATAAATTTCTGTTTTTATTCAAATTATCTTCATTTAGCATTGCCAGAGTACCCACAGTACCTGAAAAAACAGTTGCATTTTGTGGACAAAGTTTATTTTCTCACCAGTTTTACTCTTTGGGTATGTGTCACTTTTTAATTCCTATACACAAATTTAAATCATCTAATTATTTATTAACTTTTAGAATTTCATCCCACTTAGGTCTGTTTTGAAATATGTTCATTCTTTAAATCTAATGTAGTTCCAAGAGTAGTTAAAGTAAGTTTGAATATCTTTCCTTTGCAATTCTAAATCTTCTGTGTGATTGATGGGTAGTTTATGCTGGTATATCACTTTGGCATTATAAATTTAAGTTATATTTAGAGCTCCTCAGTCTCATAAGATCCTCCCCAATGTCCCTTAACAAAATTCTGATTGAGAATATTAATTATACATTATTTAATCCTCAAAGAAGATACTATCATCTATATTACAAATTAACTCCTTGACTGGGAAAAATTACATGAGACTATTTTATTCTTCTCATCTGGAGATGAAACTGCACGTCTTGCCATGAATTTTACACTGTGCCCTCAGATCACCTGATACCTGTGAAAACAGTTCTAATTACTAGAAACACAAAATCTGCTAAAGATCTCAGGGACAGGCTGGTTCAGTACAGTTATTTTAAAGGAAAATTGTGTTTCTCAGAGAGGTTTAACAGGTTGCTCAGGGTTATTTAGCATGTCAGTGACAGTGGGAAACCAGAACCCAAATTTCCTGACTAGCCAACTTCCCCCAAGGCTATCACACCACTTTCTTCTTCAATTAACTGATTCACTAAGGGTTTTTTCCTGAACAGTCTGGAACAGCCATGTCAGCAATGAAGAGTATGGTGAAATTGAAATAAAATCCACCATTGTTTAGATCTAGATAGGTACCCTGAAGAATAGCAACATTAATTCCTTATCACCTTTAACAACAACAAAAATAATATCTGTTTTATGCTTTGTCCTTCATATTCCCAGATAAGGGAGGTATGAAATTGATGGCTTTATTCCTTTTTTTTTCCTTTGTAGTCATCATATAAAATTAGAAACCCTGAAAATCTTTCTCTGATTGAACTCCCCTGAAGCATACTTTTCAAGTTTCATTCTTTGTGTTTCACATTTCATTCCTCATTTTGCTTCTAACCCTAAAACTGTGAACTTCTTTCCCTGTCCTTTTCTCAATGTTAAATTAACAAATGATGGGCAAATAGGTTCATAAATAGGTGAAATTATAAAGTAGGTTCTTTCACTCTGAAGCCAAGATAATTTTTCAGTTATACACATTTAATGCTTTCTAGTAATTGGCAAAGAATCTGAATAGTGCTGCATTTAAATGAATAAATTACTCCATAGCATGAAATAGTATGGTAATAATATGGGATATGCTACCCAGAAAAAGTAAGGATTTTATATCTACCAAATTATGGACAAAATCTAACATCTGTTACAATCATGAAAGGTGTGGGTTAAAAGTTTTTTTAAAATTAACTAAGATATACAATGTCTTAGAAATGCCTAAATATTGTTGAATATTGCCAACTAATTTTTTTAAATTTAGCTTGGCATTTTCTCATTTCCTTTGACAACATGTTTTGTACTGAACTTTTTAGTACCCTTCTTTTAAAAACTCAAGGAACTTTTACCATCTACTCCGTAGTGTCAATGCATTTTCATTTCTCATTCTGTAGTTCTCATTTCTCATTCTCATGGTATGGTTCTTTGTTTTTGTTTTTGTTTTCAAGAACCAGATTTGCAAGTAGAAAGATCTGTGTTTCTAAATGCATGGGACATGATACACTTGGAGAAGTGACTACCAAAGAGGCATGTTTATAACTGAATTCAGACGTAAGGGAATGAAAGACATTGCCAATTTTTATTGTTTTTTATTCTTTGAGGAATTATCTCTGTGGTCACCTTCTATGAAACATAATTTCCTTATCCATACAACGAAGATCCAAAATACATCATCTAAGTTCTAATTATAGGAAATTAAAGCAGCTACTTCAATGTCTATCCTATAACATAGCATAGTAACATAATCAGGTAATGTTATCCAGCAATTTCTTAGCCCACAACACTCCCCTTTCCTGTTGCCTGCCTGAACTCAGGTTTGGAATGAACACACATTTCTAAAAAGCCCATAAAGGTGTAATTATGAGATTTTTCTACTCTGGTAGCAGGTCGACAAATAATGAAGTCATAGTCTCTTCAATTGTAAAATCACAACACATGATATGATAGGCATTGTGATAAACCTAACACCTTACTATATTCAGGATTTGGAAGATGAAATTAAGTAGATATTCTTTGAAATTGCTACTGCCCAATACACTTAAATACCCCTTCTCCCCCCTTGGATTTTTGACTATTTCCTTTGTACAGCTAAAACAGAACAAAAACTGACAGATTTGTATTATGCTACAACATAAAGTAGAACTCTGAGTAAGTAAGACATCATACATTAGTATTATAAAAGTATATAATTATAAAATTGGGTTATAGATTCTTGTGATGAGGTATTTATTTTTCTTACCAACACTGGCGTCCAGTCATAGGAACTGAACTGTAAAGTAAAAGTGACCCTCCTTGACAAGAGTAAACACAAGGAATTAAGATGAAAGATGCCTTAGTTTATGTAATGTTTGGATTTCAGTGATTATTATTCTGAAAATAATCTTGAGTGGCACATTTGACATTTTCTGAAGCCAAAGTAAGTTTGATGTTAGATTTTGAAATGCAATGATTGAGATAGTTCATTGTCAGGTTTTCTACGTTTTCTAGAAAATTTTACAGTTATTCAAGAAATGTTAAGAATCAGTTCCCTTAGATGTGATTCTAAGGCTACTTGTCTTCTTATTTGTGAATACAGATGATTTTAAAATAAAGAGAAAAAGGGAGAAGATGGAAAAACTTAAGAAAAAAATAGTATTATCTGGTTAAAGAATCTTAAATAGTCATTAGTTATAAATCCTAATAATTAACATCATTACTTTAATAATGAATAATCAAGAAGATTTAAAACTTGGTATATTAGTCTGCTCAGGTTGCCACAAGAAAATATAACAAACCGTTGGTTTAAACAATAAAATTTATGTTCACTCAGAAGTCTGTGATCAAGATGCCAGTAAATTCAGTTACTGGTGAGGGCTCTCTTCTGGGCTTGTAGACGGCTGCCTTCTCAAAATGTCCTCAACATGGTCTTTCCACTGTGCATGTGTATATAGAGAGAAAAAGCCCTTGTATCTCTTTGTCTTCTTAGAAGGACATCAGTGCTATGAGATTAGGGTTCTACTCTTGTGACCTCATTTAACCTTAATGATTTTTTTAAAGGCTCTTCTCCAAATACATTGGGCATTAGGGCAGCACAAAATAAATTTGGGGGAAGGGAGAACACAATTCCACTCATAACATGTATGTTTTGGAATACCCCAAAATATTGGCTTTTCTACTTCAGGTCAAGCATTTCGTGATAATTGTCATAAAATGTTTACTAATTGTGATAATCACAGAAAGTTAATTTTTAATTTGCAAGACCATCTCAATATTATCATATTATAAGAGTTTTTATGCTTTGCCCCCAAGAAAAACAATGCAGAAAGATTGTAACACAATATAGTTAGCAAATTTATATTGAAACGAGAATGTGAATGTGTCTGCTCCCTTCTTTAAGTAAGCTCAGTCCCCCTTCTTAAGACCATGCCTTTCATAATTCTTGATAAGTTACAAAGAAGGATTATGAGATGGGCTCACATATAGGGAAATTTCTCCTTATAATAATGGTAACAGTACAGCAATAGCAGAGTAGCTAGTATCAGACTAAATCTCTTGTAGACATTAATTACAAATTACAAGAAAAAAATACAAACACATACACAACTATTTGAAAGCAGTATAAAGTGTTCAAAAGCAGGTAGGAACTGAATAGGAATTCGATTATTGAAAGGAGAAAACAGTACTCAATAAGATCCATATTTATATATTTTCCCCCTAAGGCCATAGAGCAATTAGAACACAAACAGAAAGTCACATTTTTATTGGCTTAAGTATCAGAGGACAGAATTTGAGGATGCTGATAATTGGAAACTTTGTAAATAAATCCACAAAGGAGGGTGTCATAGAGAGGCAAGACTTAAAATCTTGATACAGACTACTTTTAAGCCTTTGGATAACCCCAAACTGCACATGTCTAGGGCAGAGTCCAAGGAGGACAGGGAACGGCAACTGAAGTAAGGTTTTAAAAGCTGGACAAGTAATCTAGCTGTTGACTACATCATAGAAAATGGAGTTTGAAGTTTGACTTTAGTCCACTTGAAGGGGCTTGGTAAATGCCTCGAGCTTTCCATGGAAATAGCAGAACAATCATAATTTTTGATTCTAAAAAAATATATATTTTCTAAAATTGAATTATATATCCTAAGACTAAGAGCAAAGCTAAACACTAATATTATGGGTAAAACCTTCCCTAACAAAGAATAAAATGCAAGCCTTGACAAGTTCAGCTAGTAACTTCACTGACAGGGCACATAAAAATTAACACTTCTCAGAGAGATATTTAAATATCCTGAGTCTCTATATTGCATCATTCACAGTGTGCAATCAAAAAGTACTAGACATGCCAAGAATTAAAAGAGTAAAACCCCTAGTCGAAAGAAAAAAGAATCAATAGAAAAAGGTCTCCAATTGGCCTGGATGTTAAAATTAGCAGGCAAGGACTTTTAAAGAAATAATCATAAAGATGTTCATGACTTAAAGAAAAAGATTATCAAAATGAGTGAACAGATGGGCAAATCTCAGCAGAGAAACAAAATTATAAAAAAGAACCAAATAGCAATTCTATGACTTTATTAGTCATCAGGGAAGTGCAAATTACAAACACCATGAAATACCATTTCACACCCTTAGAATAGCTACAATTTAAAAGGTAACAACACCAAGTGTTGGCAAGGATGTAGAGCAACCAGAAGTTTTGAACATTGCTAGGAAGAGTAAAAAAGATAAAGCCACTTTACAAACAAGTTTTGCCACTTTCTCATAAAGTAAAATACATACCTGTCCTAGGAAATCTCAACATTTCCATTCTTAGGTATTTATTAAAAAACAAATAAAAAATATTTCTACATAAATATTGCAAACAAATGTTAATAGAAACAACTCAAATGTTCATCAGCGGGTTATTAGACAACTAATTATGATCTGTTTATACAATGGAATGCAACCCAGCAATAGAAAAAGAATGTACTAGTGTGCAACAACATAAATAAATATGAAAGACATCATGTTGTCTGAAAGAAGCCAGAGGCAAAGGAGCACACTGTATCCTTCATTTTATAAGAAGTTCAACAATAAGCAAAATATCCCTGTACTGACACAATCAGAATATTGATTTCATATGGGGAGCAGAGATTGATTGGAAAGTACATAGTGTAACCTCCTGGAATGATAAAACAAATTTTCTATATCTTGTTTAAATTGATGCTTACATGGCTGTATTCATCTACTGAAATTCACCACCATGTATGTATATTTTATATGAATTTTAAAAATGGTATCAGAAAGCATCTGCAGACTATATATTCACTTATAAAATTTAAATTCCTCAAGACCATTAGAGAATATGAACCCGCTGCATGTAATTATTCTCCATGATAAAGCATTGCTGTGTATAGTTGTCCATGTGATCAAAATAAATACTAAATATAGAAAGCAATGTGAGTACAAAAAAAGAAAAAGGAACAAGAAATTTTCCAGTCTTACAAAATAGTGCTTACTTGGGAAAGGGAAACTACAGATATTTTCTGTTCCTTGTTAAAATTCTTTTTGCCTTCAGAAATTTACATTTTAAGTGGGAGAGAATTCAAATTGCTCCACTCCTTTGGAATAGATTCTGGGTCCAGCGAAGCAGAGTAAATTATTATAACATAGCATTTTAAATTGCATATTCATTGTATCCTAAAATCTTGTAAGTTAAAAAAAATAGTGACAAATTGAAAGTTAACTCACTTATATTCTGATTTTTAATAAGTTGTCACTAGAGGTACATTATTTTTTAAAAAGGCAATAAGGAGTGTGTGATTCTAAAGCAACTGTTCTCAACCCTAGCTGTACAATAGAATCACTTGGCCAGATTATAAAATACTATATACCAGGGCTTGACTCTTATTAATTAAAGCAGAATCTTTATGAGGAAAGAATTTTGTTCTATTTTATTCATTGTTATGCCCCCAGAGCTTAGAACAGTGCCTGGCACATGGTAGGCTCAATGAATATTTGATGAATGAATGAATGAATGATAAACAAGTTTTTAAAAGCCAAGGAATCATTTCGGTCTTACACATAATGGCAGAATCCCTTTAGATGACATAAAAGAAGCAATGCCAAGCTGCTATTTATTAAAATGTTTAATAATTTGTATTAACTTTAGCTGAAAATCATTAAGTTTTTATTGAAATTTCCTATGGATCAGGTATCATGCTCAGAGTAAGGTTTATAAATGTGAAAAGACGTGGTCCTACATTTGGGAAATTCCCAGTCTATTGTAGATTAGTGGTAAAGAGAAAGTCTAGCATATAAACATTCACCCATTTATCTATTAATTTAGCACTTATTTATTAAGTGCTTATTATGTGCCATACACATATGTGCTAGGATACACTGTGGCAAACTAGGCAAATATAATACCTCTCCTCAAGGAGCTTACTGTTTAGTAAAGGAGAAAGACAATAAATAAGGAAACAAATAATAAAATGTGCAATGAATTCAATGACCTAAGTGAGTATAATGTTGTTATGTATTAACAGAATTTTGGTCAGGTGGAGAGCATTATTTTATATTGGATGGTCAGAAAATACCTCCCTAGGGAGGAAACATTTGTGTTGAGACATTCATGATGAAAAGAAGCCAACAAAGCAAAGTGCTAAGGGAAAAGAGTTTCTAGCAGAAGAAAAAACATGTTCAAAATACTTGAGGTAGAAAAGAATTTGACATGTTCAAAGACCTGAGATAATTCAATTGCTGGAACATAAATGGAAAATAGAACAAGTTGAAAGTGGAATAAAAGGTGGGGTTATAAAATGCACAGCCTGGTAGGCCATGGTAGACAGTTTGAATTTTATTAAGTACAACATGAATCTATTGAATAGTTTTAGGCAAAGAAACGGCATGTTGCAATTTGTATATTTAAAAGATTATTTCTTTTTCCTTATGTAGAATAGACTCAAGTGTGGACAAACATGGAGGCTTGTAGACTAGTTAGGATGCCTTTGCAGAAGTCCAGGTGAGAGATGATAGAGGCAATACGTTGGTGCAATCATAGTGGCAAAGGGGAAAAGTGAGCAGCTCAGAAGGAATTGTTAGGACTCAGTGAGGGGTTGAGTGGATGAAAGAGAAGGAAGAATCAACAATGAACCCCAGAGTTCTGAGTTTTATAAATGGAAAGATTGAGGAAATACCTGCATAGATGAGAAAAAATAGGTCAATTCCACCATTTAAAATTTGAATAGAAAAGGAACTAACCAGGAGTAACCAGGATGGGGAAAAACAACAATAACAACAACAACAACAACAACAAAAACCCTAGAGCATGAGGAATCTCAGAATCTAAAAATCTCCCTTAAAAGGGAGAGTATTTCAAGAAGGAAGAAGTGATCAAATATGCTCAATGGTGCTAAGCAGCTAAGATAAGGGCAGAAAAGAATCCACTGAATATGACAAAATGAAGATTGTTGGTAATCCTAACTGAAGCAATTTCAGTAGAGTGAGTGAAATAAAATTCAGATAGGAGTAGGCTGAAAAGTGAATGGGAAGCAAGGCAGTTGAAGAAGCTGAAGCAGACAACTCTTTCAAGTTTAGTTTTGAAGGGAAGCAGAAAAATGAAATGAGAGCTGGAGGAAATTATTACTGAAGAGGAGATACCAGAGCATATTTGTGCATTGATGGGAATGCTCTAGTATAGACAAAAAGATTGATGATTCAGGGAAAGAGGGACTGTCAATAAAGAAGTCAGAAAGAGGAGTATAGTAAATTAGGGTGTTCTCAAAAGAACGTGACACCAACCCACACCAGTCAGAATGGCTACTATTCCCCCCACCCCACCCCACCCTGAGATGGAGTCTTGCTCTGTCACCCAGGCTGGAGTGCAGTGGCATGATCTCGGCTCACTGCAACCTCCACCTCCCGGGTTCAAGCGATTCTCCTGCCTCAGCCTCCCTAGTAGCTGGGATTACAGGTGCCCGCCACCAAGCCTTGCTAATTTTTATATTTTTAGTAGAGCTGCAAATAACAGAGGTCTACTTGGGTGAACTTAACAATAAAAAATAAATAAATAATAAAATTAAGGGGGCTGTTCAATAAAAGGGTACAGGTATCCTATAGAATCCAAGAGTGGGAATACAATGACAGCCTGAGAAGAGGTTAGAATATGGCCAGTACTTTATCAATAATTTATCCTTTTCTTTCCCAGTCTGTTTCCTTCTTCTCCATTCCACATATTATAATATGGCAACTACATAACTCATAATTATATTCTTTATAGGGGGAGAATAATTGACTCCATTCAAGTGTTCACTCTTGTTTCAATCAACTATGGCTGAAAAGTGAGGAGACATTTTGAATAAATATGGTTTCTGGAGGCCCATTCCTGTGGACCGTCAATATCATGGAAGATGATATTGTTAGAAGCTAGGCAGGCAGTTCTCAAACTGTGAAGCTATTGGAAGGTGTTTTTGTTTTTGTTTTAAGCATGGCATGGAAGGAACATGATCAAATCCATCATTTAAAAAAGAGAACTCCAGCAGCAATATGAATAATAGATTGGAAGAGAGATTAACCAGATTCAAAGAGGTAAGCCCAGTGAGAAAACCATTAAGAAAAATTACAGGCAAAAAATAAGAGAGTATTTTTTGTATTGGCAGAGTAATAGTAGCAACAGAAAGGCATGGGCAGATACTGAACACATTTCAGAGGTTGAATGGACCATATTTGAATATAAGTAGTGAGGAAAGGTGTAAAGGAAATGAATACTTCAAGATTCCTAGCTTGGGCAATAGGATAGATAGGACTGCTGAGAATTGAGACAAGGAAAACAAGAAAAAAAAAAATATAAGGTTGGAGAGGGCAATCTTGAGCCTGAAAAGTTACAGTACATTCAATGTCAGATCCAAAGCTTAAGAATGTTGAGTGATCAGTATTTGAGAGATACATAGGTAATAGTTGTAGCTTCAGGATCACACAAGATTATTCAGAAAGCTCATGTAGAGTGAGAAAAGAGAGTAGTTTGCTCAGAAGATTCCAGCAGAAGAGATGGTACTAAAAGAAAGATAAAGAGTAAACAGAGACACACGGGAAGAATAAGAGCTGCATCTTAGAAGCCAAGAAGGAGTTTTAAGAGGAAGGAAATGATAAACAATCAAATTCTGCAGAAAAGAAAAGTAGGATGAGAGCTGAAAGAGGCTAACATATTTGACAATCACATCATTGCTGAGCTTTCTCGAAGCAATTTCCATAGAGTTGTTTGTGAAAACCAGATTGCAGTGGGCTGAAATTAGACCGAGAGACAAGGAAGTGGAAACGGTGCCTATGACCTGATCTTTCCAGAACTGTGCATTAACTGAAGTATATACTGCTATATAATTGTTTATTCTGTTAAAATTTATTTTATCACTATATTGTTTGGACTAAAACTAGATCATTAATAAAGCTCGCATTGAACCATGGACTCCTGACTTCCACATTTCTAGAAGTCATCTTACCTGCAGGCAAATTAATTCTATAGACTTCTGTAGATGTATTTCTAATAATATATCTCATCCTTATTTTCAGTGGTATTCATGGTATTTCTTTTCAGTGGTATTCATGGTATTGTCTCCCACCATCTTTCATTTTTACTCCATCTCAGCGCTCAGACACATGACCTTTTTGCCAATCTCATTAAAGCTTGTGCTCATTTTGAGTTTCCTATCAATTGGGGTAATTGCTTCCTACACAAAACCCAGTCTCCTATTAACTGGCTCATTACCTTGAGTTAAAGGTTCAGAAACTTCTTCAAAGTGAAATCACTGTAGAGTCCTGAAAAGAAACTATTTTTGAAGATGCTGACACAAGTGTATGTCAAGACAATTCTTGGGTTGTATTCAGTGATTTACAGACCCAACCCATTCCTTGTTAAGTTTCTATCAGCATTGATTTTCTTCCTTCACTATAATGGTACATTTATTACTCTCCAAATCATAATAGCAGACATATAGAGTAGTAGAAGACAAAATCAGTTAATATGTTGATCACAGCTCTATGCTGATAGAGCTAACGTGGTTCAGAAAAGAAATACTATTAAACTTCCTCTAGTTCTCTCTCCAGCTGAAGACGATTAGCTTAATAAACATTTCTACTCATTATTTCCATGCTAACTAGTTTTATCTTTGCATTTTTTAGGCTTACCTCATTGAGGCTGAACATCTTAAAAAGCTTCTGCTGCTTTGAGTCAGTGAAAAAGACCAAGAAACACGAATTTTTTTAAAAAAAAACATTTTTTTCAAATGTTATAAAATAAATAATATGAACTCTTACCTACAATGACTAATTTAAATTCTTCTTTGGTAGCACAGGTAAATATCTCCTCAAATAGATTTCTTAAGCATCTGTATAAGTTCAAGATGTACATCACTTCATGTAGAATAACATCTCCTGAAAAGAACTAAAATACTTCAGTGTACAACCAATGACCTGGCTATCAAACACTTATTTAGCACACATTACATGATGGACACTGTGATGTAGATATGGACCTTGGGTTGTATCCTCAAGGATCATATGGTGGGTTGAGGAGATAGGATATGCTATCCATAGGAAAGTAAATAATAATATGACAGCATATTTTCAATGAGAAGTGAATAGTACAAAGAATAAGAGCGGCCAGATTTCAAAAGGAAAGAGCTATCACACTGAGGCAGAATAATTAGAAACTTTTCATGAAGGAAGTGATCTTTGTGCTGGATCGTGGAGAAAGTATAGAATGTAGATTAGCAAAAAGGCATGGAAAAGGCATCATAGGTAGGACAGACAAGTTAGGCAAAGGTTCAGTAGAATTGCTCAAGCTATAATAAACCAACTTGGCCTGAAAAAGGCCTGGAAGTATCCTCTTTTGTGCTCTGTGAGAAATTTGCCACCATGTAAAAAGTCTAACTACCCTGAGGCTACCATGCTCTGAGAAACCCAACCTATCCAGGTGGAGAGGTCCTGTAGAGAATTGAGGCCACTGGACCTGAGCTCCCAGTTGAAATAGACAATATCAACATGTCAGCAGGGTGAATGAGATCATCTTGGAACTGGGTCCTCCAAGAGTAGTTGAGCCATCCTGCCTAAATTTCAGCATTTTGAGCAAATAAATGATTTATACCATTTTAAATAACTATATTTTTTAGTGAATCACTGACTTTTTTCTTAATTAAGCATGGGTTTAAAAACTATCAAAACCCTAGAAGAAAACCTAGGCAATGCCATTCAGGACATAGGCACAGACAAAGATTTCATGATGAAGACCCCAAAAGCAACTGCAACAAAAGCAAAAATTGACAGACGGGATCTAATTAAACTAAAGAGCTTCCATACAGCAAAAGAAACTACCATCAGAGTGAACAGACAACCTAACAGAATGGGAAAAAAATTTTGCAATCTGTTCATCTGACAAAGGTCTAATATCCAGCATCTACAAGGAACTTAAATAAATTTACAAGAAAAAACAACCCCATTAGAAAGGGGGCAAAGGACATGAACAGATACTTCTCAAAAGATATACATGTGGCCAACAATCACATAAAAAAAATTCAACATCTCTAATGATTAGAAAAATGCTAATCAAAACCACAATGAGATACCATCTCATAACTGTCAGAATGGCTATTAATAAAAAGTTAAAAAACAACAGATGCTGGCAAGGTTGTGGAGAAAAAGGAATGCTGTTACACGGTTGGTGGGAGTGTAAATTAGTTCAACTATTGTGGGAGACAGTTTGTCATTTCCTCAAAGACCTAGAGGCAGAAACACCATTTGACTCAGCAATCACATTACTGGGTATATACTCAAAGGAATATAAATCATTCTATTACGAAGATACATGAATGCGTATGTTCACTGTAGCATTATTCACAATAGCAAAGACAAGGAATTGACCCAAATGCCCATCAATAATGCACCAAATACAGAAAATGTGGTACATATACACCATAGAATACTATTCAGCCATACAAAGGAATGAGATCATGTCCTTTGCAGGGACATGGATGAAGCTGAAGGCCATTATCTTCGGCAAACCAAGGAACAGAAAATAAAATACCGCATATTCTCACTTACAACTGGGAGCTGAATGATGAGAACATATGGACACATATAGGGCAACAACACACACTGGGGCCTGTTGGAGGGTGCAGGGGGGAGGAGGGAGAGCATCAGAAAGAACAGCTAATGGATTCTGGGCTTAATTCCTAAGTGATGAGATTATCTGTGCAGCAAACTACCATGGTACATGTTTACCTGCATAACAAACCTGTACATCCTGCACATGTACCCCTGAACTTTAAAAAATTTGGTTTAAATTGTGAGATAAGGAATCAAGAGGGCCTCTTGCTTCACTATTGTTCACTTCCCTAGTTTTAAGTTTTCTCTTCTACTTATAAGTATTTATCTTTAAATGCCATGTCAAATGATGACTGGTTAATTAATTATTATTTTTTAGTTAAAGGGTCCCTTCTTATGTTATTTATTTTTGAACGAGGGAAGACAGGAATATTTTTAAGACTCAAGTATTTAAAAAGTTGGAGGTGGGGTAGGATGGGGGTATGTAATGAAGTAGAAAGAAAAAGAAACATGTAAAATCACCATGTGGGAGCCCAAAGTATCCAATATAAGCTACACCGCTTTGTGTTATCTAGCTCATAATTCTTTTTTGCCTAATTTCTCTACTTAGAAATACCATGTCACTTGTGGTACATTTTTAATTGAGAAAAGTTAATTACTAACCCTTGTTTTATAAAACTCATATGCTAATTTATGCTAGGCTAAAATCAACTTGGCAGATAATTATTTTTAAATAACAAACAAAAGACTTTTCCTATCTGATGCTTTTCCCAAAACATGCAATATGAACCAAAGAGTAAAACAAAATAATGTATGACACTTATCTTCAACTAGTCTACCAACACTTCTGTTTAAGTGATTTGATACATTCAGGAAAAATTTTCTTTAAAAGACATATTCTTCTAAAACTAATTCAAAACAAAACTCTTATTAATATTTTCAGTTCCTACCACTATCAATTATTTGGAATTAGACCAGGTTAAGAATTTAAAACTTTGCCTATCCTTTTCTATTTTAAAGTCATGGGTATTGATAAGGGACAAATATTCCCTTTGTGCCTTATAAGGAATTATTCCCTGATAAGGGAATTATTTAATCCCTAATTAATTATAAATAATTCCCTGATAAGGAATTATTTGATGTCTTTCATTTCCACTTATCTTCTCAGTTAACAGGTATGCCGAGCCTCTGCTATTTTCACAATAAACTGATTACTTGGTTGATTTAGGTAGCAAAAAAGATAATGAATCTGTATCAAATTTCTACTTACATTATTTTATGTATAGTAAATAAAAATTTCATTGCTGTGCATCCTGTTACTAGTAACTACAAATTTTATAAAAATACAATTTTTTTTTTTTTTTTTTGCCACTGAAGCTGCAATGACTAGCAGAATGTCTGGCATATAACAAGTGCAGAATTGTTTTTAATAGCTTTATTAAGGTATATTAATATACAATAAATGCACACATTTAAATTGATCAGTTTTGACATATGTACAGACTCATAAAACCCTCACCAAAATCAAGGTAATCAACAAATTCATTACTCCCAAAAGCTTCCTCATGCTTTCTTTGTAATCTCTCCCAACAATCACCCCACACCCCATCCCCATGCAACCAGTGATCTGTTTTCTGTCACCACAGATTAGTTTGCATGTTCTAGAATTTGATATAAGTGAAATTGAACAGTATATATTGTTTTCTGCCTGGCTTCTTTCACTCAGCTTAATTGTTTTGAGATTCATTTGTCATGTGTGAAACCATAGCTTATTTATTTTTATTCCTTTTTTTGACTAGTATTCGATTGTATGGCTGTACTACAGTTTGTTTATCCATTCATCTGTTGATGAACATTTGAGTCATTCCCAGTATGGGGCTTTTACAGATTAAGCTACTGTGAAGATGGGTACATAAGTCTTTATATAGACATGCTTTCATTTTTCTTGGTTGATACTTCAGAGTAGGATGGCTGGATCATATGGTAGGTGTATGTTTGACTTTTTAAGAGACTGCCAAACTGTTCTCCAAAGTGATGCTACTATAAAACATTTTCACCTGCATTGGATAGCATTCTCCCTTCCTCTCACTGTTGGTATGGTCAGTCTTTTGAATTTTATCCACTGTCATAGGTATACAGTGGTATCTCATTGTGGTTTTGCTTTTCCCTAATGTTTAATGATGTTTAGTATTCATGCATTTTTTTGCCATCTGTTCATCATTTTTAGTAAAGTGTCCTTATGTCTTTTTCCCATTTGGTATAGGAAGGGAGTTGGTTGTTTTCTTATTACTGAGCTTTAAAAGCTCTTTGTATATTCTGGATATAAGTCCTTTATGAGACATATGATTTCAAATATTTTCTCCCATTCAGTGGCTTATCTTTTCAGTCCTTTAACAGTGTCTTTCAAAGAGCAGAAGTTTATGATTTTACTAAAGTCCAAGTTATAAATTTTATATGGATTGTATTTTGAGTCAAACCTAAAAAAAAAATTGCCTGACTGAAGGTCATAAAGATTTTCTGCTATATTTTCTTCTAGAAGTTTTATAGTTTTAATTTTTATATTTAGGTCTGTGTTCCACTTTGAGTTACTTTGAAGGGATTTTTGTTTTTTGTGTTTTTTTTTTTTGCATATGGATGTCCAATTGTTTCAGCATTATTTGTTGAAAATATGATTCTTTCTCCACTGAATTGCTTTTGCATCTTTGTGGAAAATTCAGTTATTTATACACGTGTGGGTCTGTTTCTGAACTCTGTCTTCTGTTCCATTGATCTATCTGTTATTTATGCCAATACCACACTGTCTTGATTACTGTGGTTATATACTAAATCTTAAAATATTCAACTTTGTTCTGTGTTTTCAAAATTGTATCAGATCTTCTAGTTTCTTTGTTTTTCCATATGAACTTTAGAATCACCTTTTTTTTTTCTTTTCTTTTCTTTTTTTTTTTTGAGAGAGTCTCACTCCGTCACCCAGGCTGCAATGCGGTGCCAATGATCACAGCTTACTACAGCCTCAACCTCCTGGGCTCAGGTGATCCTCCCACCTCAGCCTCCCGAGTAGCTGGGACTATAGGCACACACCACCATGCCCAACTAATTTTTGTAGTTTTTGTAAAGACAGGGCTTTGCCATGTTGCCCAGGCTGGTCTCAAACTCCTGGGCTCAAGCAATCCTCCCACGTCCACCTCCCAAAGTGCCAGGATTACAGGCATGAGCCACCATGCCTGTCCCAGCTTATCAATTTCTACCAAAAAAAAAAATCTTGCCAGAATTTTGCTTGAGTCTTTTTTTATTCTTTAGGTCAATCCAAGGAAAATTGACATATTATAACCATATTGAGACTTCTGACTCATGGCTCAATGTATTTTTATTAAATAAAAGAAGAATTTTTGAAACTTGAGTTTTGGAATAATTTTCAGAAGCTCCAGGAAAATTAGAAATATGTTTAACTGCTGAAAGAAACCATAGATGACACAAATGGATGGAAACACATCTTATGCTCGGGGTAGGGGGAGGAAATCAATATTGTGAAAATGACCATACTGCCCAAAGCAATCTATAGATTCAATGCAATTCCTATGAAAATACCATCATCATTCTTCACAGAACTAGAAAAAAAATCCTAAAATTCATATGGAACCTGCATAGCCAAAGCAATACGAAGCAAAAAAGAACAAATCTGGAGGCATCACATCACCCGACTTTGAACTATACTACAAGGTTATCATCACCAAAACAGCATGGTACTTGTGTAAAAATAGGCATATAGACCAATGGAACAGAATAGAGAACTCAGAAATAAAGCCAAATACTTATAGACAACTGATCTTTGACAAAGCAAACAAAAACATAAAGTGGGGAAAGGACAACCTATTCAACAAATGGTGCTGGGATAATTGGCAAGCCACATCTAGGATAATGAAACTGGATCCTCATCTCTTACCTTATACAAAAACCAACTCAAGATAGATCAACGACTTAAATCTTAGGCCTGAAACCATAAAAATTCTAGAAGACAACATCAGAAAAACCCGTCTAGATACTGGCTTAGGCAAAGAATTCATGACCAAGAACCCAAAGCAAAAGCAACCAAAACAAAAATAAATAATGGGACATAATTAAACCAAAAAGCTTCTGCACAGCAAAAGAAAGAATCAGCAGAGTAAACAGATAAACCATAGAGTAGGAGAAAATATTCACAAAGCATGCATCTGAGACAGGACTAATATCCAGAATCTACAAGGAACTCAAACGAATCAACAAGAAAAGAAATAAATAATCTCATCAAAAAGTGGGCAAAGAACATGAATAAATAATTCTCAAGAAAGATATATAAACAGCCAACAAATATATGAAAACATGCTCAGCGTCACTAATTATCAGGGAAATGCAACTTAAAATTACAATGAGATACCACCTTACTTCTGCAAGAATGGCCATAATATGAAAAAGACACTTGCATATGCATGTTTATAGCCACAAAATTCATAATTGCAAAAATATGGAACCAACATACCTGCCCATCAACCAATGAGTAGATAAAGAAAATGTGGTAGATATACACCATGGAATGTGGTGTATATACACTCAGCCATAAAAAGAAATGAAGTAATGTATGTTGCACCAACTTGGACGGAGCTGGAGGTCATTTTTCTAAGTGAAGTAACCCTAAGGAATGAAAAACCAAATAATGTATGTTCTCACTTATAAGTGGAGCTAAACTGTGAGAATGCAAAGGCTTAAAATGGTATCGTGGGCTTTGGAGACTTGCGGGGAAGGATGGGAGGGGGGTGAGAGATAAAACACTACACATTGGGTACAGTGTACACTGCTCAGGTGACAGGTGCACCAAAATCTCAGAAATCAGCACTAAAGAGCTTATCACTATAACCAAAAACCACCTGTTCACCAAAAGCTACTGAAATTTTAAAAAGAGATAAAATAAAAATGCATAGTTTAAAAATGTAGATAGCATTCATATGGTTCAAAACTCCAAAATTATAAAAGAATACAGAGTATCCCTCCCACTCTTGCCTCCCAGGAACCCAATTCTCATCCTCCATGATCTGCACATTAAAGGCTTCCTCATTCATTTTTATGACCCTGGATATAGGGCCATAAAATGGCCTGTGGGAATGTTCCATAATTTATTTAATCAGTGTCTTAGTGAGGGACATTTAGATTACTTCTAATTCTTTGCCACTACAAAAATTCCACAATAAATAACCGTATACAATCATAATTTCCTACATGTGTGTGCATAGCTGAAGAATAAATTCTTTAAAATGAGATTGACACCTCAAAGGGTATAGATACTTATACTTTTGATAGTTATTGCCAAATTGCCATCCAAGGGTAATAGAAACATTTATATTCTCAATTTTTAGACCTTTGTAAATTTCATAGATGAAAAATGTCATTGGAGTGCAGTTTTTTATTTCTCTTACTATGAATGAGGTGAGTATATTTTGATATATTTTAGAACAATTTATATTTCTTTGTATGAACTACTTAAATGTTCTTACTTTCGTGTCTTCATTTGTACCTCAGTTTCCTCATAGGGTTGTTGTAAAGATAAAATAATTCATATGCAGAAATATCAAGAACAGTGCCTAGAACATAATAAACACCATGTAAGTGGTTACTCTTATTGCCATCATCATCATTTGTTTATATCCTTTACCAATTTTTCTACTGGGTTGTTGATCTGTCTTCCTGTTTTTTGTAGAAATTATTGAAATGTAACAAGGGTGGCCACGTATCACACATCTCAGTTTGTCTGAGAAAGTCCCAATATATGCCTATTGTTTTAGCATAATAATTAATAATGCCCCTGTGCACTTTCAAATGGTAGTGATTTGAAAGATATGGTCACTTTCAAATGGTAGTGATTTCAATGAGGTAAAGTAAATTAAAACTGCATCTGGAATCAAAAAAAAGACAAATACATAGAAACAGAGAGTAGAATGGTATTTACTAGAGGTGGGGGTTGGGGACACACAAAGGGGATAGGGAAATGGAGGTAAAAGGGTACAAAGTTGTAGTTGTATATAGGATGAATAAGTCTAGAGAATAAGATTAAAGATCTAATGCATAGCATGAGGACTACAGTTAATAGTATTGCATTGCATGCTGGAAATTTGCTGAGAGAATAGATTTCAGGTGCTTTTACCACACACACAAAGGCGGAAAGGTAACTATGTGCGAAGATGTGTATATTAATTTGCTTGACTGCAGTAACCATTCCACTGTGTATATCAAAACATCATGTGGTCAGGAATAACAACTCAACCCTGTAATCCCATTGCTTTAGGGAAGGCAAGGCAGGGAGGATCCCTTGAGACCAGAAGTTCAAGACCAGCCTGGGCAACATAACGGGACCCCCATCTCTAAAAAGGAAAAAAATTAATTAGCCAGGTATAGTGGCATGCACCTGTGGTCCTAGCTACTCAAGAGGCTGAGGGAAGAGGATCACTTCAGCCCAGGAGTTTGAGGTTACAGTGAGCTATGATTGCGCTACTATACTCCAGCCTGGGCAACACATTAACGCCCTATCTCTAAAAAGAAACTTAAAAAAAAAAATAATTCAGTATATGTAATTTTAAAAAAAGAAATATCATGTTTATTAAAATATTATGGTAGTAAATTTTGATCTGGCTTTTCATAAAACATTTATTCTAATTATCTTACAAAAAATTTTGGGGAGAGATAACAGTCAACTTTAGGAATTATATGGTGATTACTTCATACTTCGACAAATAAAACCTTGTAATTTCAGCGCTAATATGGGAATATGTTCTACCTTCAGGAAAAGAAAAAAAATGGGAAGTCAGTGACAAACTATTAAAATATAAAGAGAGACTGGTGTACATTTAATAAAAGAAGTGTAAATTTAGCTTCTGCATTTAGAAAAATTTCACTTTTTCTGGCACCTTAGAAACAATTAACATCTACACTATTTATTCACATTTGTACTTTTTTAACTTTTTGAAACACTTTCAGTCCATAATTTCTTTTTATTCACACAACTTTGTGAGGTAGGAATGGTAAGTTGTCATCATCTGACAGCTGAGGAAACCAAGGAACCTAGCAGATAGCAGATCACTTCCAGTCATAGAGAAAGCTAGCAAACACTGCTTCCTGATTACCTAATTCTCTTCCAGAATGTCTCAGCACTAGCCACCCCTGTGCAATAAAAAAATAGAACTCGCCACTGCATTCCAGCCTGGGCGACAGAGCGAGACTCCATCTCAAAAAAAAAAAAAAAAAAAAAAAAAAAAATAGAACTCGCTTCAGCTAGTTCAGATAGAAAAGGCATCCCAGATCTCCACAAGGACCAGAGAGGCAGACTTGGAGACTACGCAGCCCAGATCCCCACATAAGTTGACCCAGCAACTACTCTGGGAAAGACCCATTGCCCCTATTATTTGGCTTATAAAGCAAATGTTAGACACTGGAAGGTAGACCCTCAGGCTTGGTGATCCTAAAAGAACTACATCTCCACTCTCCCTCAACAGGCCAAAAGATTCCCTGTAGCTTCTACTTCGTCATTTTGCTCTCTTCCAAATAGATACTTCATTCAGAGACTATGATTAGCAGAGTCTAGGTCACTTCTCTGAGCCCGCATTCAGAATGTAAGAAATCTCCCAAGGTAAAAATGATATTTGAAAGGACTGAGTAGCCTCAACATAGCAAGGTACATCTCATAAAGCTTTCTCAAAATCAATGTGAGTCATAGAATTACTGGTTTGGGGACTGAAAGGGATCTTTCCAATTGCCAGTATTTTATAAATTTTAGGCCATGATTCATTAGAGGGCCATAAAATCAACATAGTGCACCCTATAGTTTTAAAAAACGAAAAATAGAATGGAAAATATCACCATGCACTGCATTAGTGAAGATAAGTATTGCTTGGTGAAACTTTTGTCCTCATTATCTATGTGGGTATAAATTCATATGTGTATATTTAGTATATGTCTAAGTATATTTAGTATATTTAGTATATGTCTAAGGGTCCTGTGCCCCCAGGTAAAATGCATTCCTTACTAGAGTCACGGTAAAAAAAAAAAAAAAAAAAATTGAAAAACACTAGTCAAATCCAACCTCTTCATTTTACATATGACAGAGGATAAAAAAGGCTCAGAGAACCTTGCTCTGTTGGTTAATGCAAAGCTGGAATTAGGACACAGAAAATTTTAGTCCTACATTTCACTGTAAGGACATTATCTATCACTTAGAAGAAGCGTACTTCTTTTTTATGTAAATCTATTCCTACATTAGCCCTGTTATGATTATCAAATATATTTCATTAATTAGTATATTGCAAAATAGTATGTTTTACAATTGTATTTTGAGGTAAGCCTTAATTAATGATTGTCACTTGGTTAACACCAGTCTATTAACTTTTGAAAGATAACAAATCTGCGTGTTATTTTGAATACTTTTAATGTTCGCAGTTAAATTATGAATTGCAGGGAAGTCATTGATTGACATAATAGTTAAAGACATACATTTTTAAAGAAAATAACCCTATTTTTAATAAATAGGATTTTTAAGTTGTAATCTGCCATATTGAATAGAAATATATCACTAAAAAATATTTTTCTTGTTAGTTCTCCACTGTTTGTTTCTATCAAAACATTAAATATGGAATTTTCCAAAGAAAGTTTCTATGATTTGAAATAAAATATGAAAAACAAAAGGCTTAACAGTTTCTCAATAATGTGCTCAATTAATGATACATCTACTTTTTAAAATTCTGAATATAACAAATCATTTAAACTTCATGGATATTTTTATATTCATGGGTAAGAATTTTGCAAATAGTGGTAAATATTTTCAAAATAACATAGATTTTACTTTTCCAGTTCTCATTTTAACTGAATTCCTAAACATTCTATTTCTAAATAGTCATGAACCACGGATTTGTCCAGCTTGGAATACAGCTGTATCTTCAATAATAAAGCTGATCAAGTCTTTTTGCACAACTGACATACACTGTTGTTTTAACATTTTTATGTTTTAGAAACAGAAGTTTAATATTAATGCTTTTATTTTGCAACATTAAAATCTGTTTTTATGATTTTTATAATAAAGAGGGCCAAAGCAAAGTAGATAATACCAAGTCACTGAAGAATAAAAATAAATAATGCTTTAGATCATTCAAAGAAGCTCAGTTTTTTGTTTTTTTTTTTTCTTTTTTTTGTTTGAGACAGGGTCTCACTCTGTCACCCAGGCTGGAGTACAGCGGCACAATCATGGCTCACTGCAGCCTCAACCTTCTGGTCTCAAGCGATACTCCCACCTCAGGCTCCCAAGTAGCTGGAACTACAGTTGTGCACCACAACACCCTGCTAATTTTTGTATTTTATGTAGAGATAGGGTTTCGCTCTGTTGCCCAGGCTGGTCTTGAACTTCTGGGCTCAAGTGATCCTCCCAACTCAGCCTCCCAAAGTGCCTGGATTACAGGTGTGAGTCACCACATTTGGCCAAGAACCCCAATTTCTATTATGTAGCCTTCTCTCTTCTACAGGAATCCTCAAGAGGGTCAGAATGAAATGTTCAACACTTTTACAAAGTACACCCAGAATCTACTGGTTAACTCAGTGCCTCATCCCAGATTTTGATATGGATTTTTAAGTTTACTTTTCATCACCCATTAATTTTTTCAAACTCCCACTGAGAATAGAACATATTTTATTATCGCAATATATTGACCCTTTACATCCTTTGTAGGAATATGTGTTACTTATAAAAATATAACTGTAAACAAAGATGACAAGGTATTTTTCTCACCAAAAACATTTTTTCTGTACTGAGTGGTTCTTGAACACAGGAAGCTTACCAAATGTGAAAGGAATTAGATGCAGACCGGTTAGGTAAGGCAAAGAATGAGGATGAGAAATTTACTTATCAGGGGTTTAGAGCAGTCATTAGAAAAGCCTCTTCTTCCCAGACTGGTTTGTCCTGCTCAGTGAAGAGTGTTTTATTCCAATATCTTCTTTCCCTAACAGGCATTTAAAATAATGAGAGAATTTTTTAAAAACAAGATATTTACAGTAAATAAAAACCAGTCACCACACGGGGGGGAAAGTTGCTGACATTTTCCTGGGCATAGGATATGCTCATTGAATATTGCACCAAGCCTGCTCCCTTCAGTGAATCCATTTTATCAGCAATTAGGACAGTTGTTTCCCTTAAATGGAGAATTCCATTACAATTCCTCAGCAACCTTAACAGATAGAAAGCTTTTTGTAATATTACTAACTACACAGGAGGAAAGTAGTTATAAACTCCCTTTCCTACTGTGGTAGATAGTCAGTTGAAAAAAATTGCCTTAAAATGTTTCTCAGGACATGTTGGCCTATCCCTCATTTGAATTCATGCATCTTTAAAATAAAATCTGGGCCTAGTGTGGTGGCTCACACCTGTAATCCCAGCACTTTGGGAGGCTGAAGTGGGTGGATCACCTGAGGTCGGGAGTTTGAGACCAACCTGACCAACATGGAGAAATCCCGTCTCTACCATAAATACAGAATTAGCCAGGCATGGTGGTACATGCCTGTAATCCCAGCCACTCGGGAGGTTGAGGCAGGAGAATCGTTTGAACCCAGGAGGTGGAGGTTGCAGTGAGCCAAGAATGCGCCACTGCACTCCAGCCTGGGCAACAAGAGCAAAAGTCCATCTCAAAATAAAATAAAATAAAATAAAATAAAATCTGGCTGTCCAGTTGTTATTTCTTCAGTTGCTTCTCAAAAAGTGAGAAGTCAAAAAGTAATTTTAAAAGGTAGGACTCTTCAATCTGCTTGAACAATGACAACTAGATAGTCTTAAATAAGTTCCTTTTATTTTTTTTTTACATTAGTATTTTAAGTTAAATATTATACCTATAAGAATAGCTAGTTATGAAACAGCAGGAAATTCCCCATATTTATTAAAAATAGACATGTTTTGAAAATCTCATTAATGACTTTGTAAATTGTAATACCTACCTTTGGTAAGTGTGCAATGAAATAAACAACCACAGGTACTACTGGACATGGCATAGACTGCTACTATCATTCAGAAAAGGCAATTTCACAATATACATCAAAACCCTAACATGTTTGACCCTTTGCTTCAGAAATTGAACTTTTAGGAGTTTAGACTGATGGAATGTATAATTTAAAAAATGGACAAACACTTGTGTGCAAATGTGTTTGTCATGACATTATTTGTAATACAGAAAAGCTGGAGAAAACATAAATATACAATAACTGGGAATTGGTTAATGAAATAGTAGGCTGTTCATACAATAGATTGCCACATAGGCATCAAGAAATATCCCGTTTGAAATCAGTATATACACAGAAAAAATGTTAACAGTTGTTATCTCTCAGTCCAGATGACTTATTTTCTTTACTCTTTTCTGTATTTTCCAAATTTCCTTCAGTGAACATCTTCATTTAAGAGGACTTAAAATTTCATTTGCTAGTAGTATGCTGAAAAGTTCTATATTTTTAAGAAAAAAAAAAACTAGTTCTGCACAAGTGAAATTTAATGCTCTTTCTACTATCATTGTATCTTTCGAATATTTGCACCATTATTTGCCTCCCATATAAGTTAAAATATAGAAAGAGCCAAAAGAGATATGTCATTCAAGCTCCCCTTTCTTCCCAAATGAAATTCCCCCAAATAAGACCACCACATTCCCAATTTATTAGGCAGTTCCGTATAACTTCTCTTCATAATTATAATGAGTTCTTTTGAAGTTTACATGTCCCTATCTCTGTGTTTGACCTGTCTCTCCACTGTGCTGAAGGGACACATCTTCCGCCTTTAAATTCCATCAATCTCCCTTCACCTCGCGCTTCTCCTGCGTCCTAGACAGTGTGTATAATTCTTTGCTCTTCATTCAATATAAAGAAGATAGCATATAAAAGTTACATAACGCAAGCTTTATTCGTTAGAAAATCATCAAAATGTTCCCATTGCAATCATTTCCGTAGACTGTCACGTAACCAACACCTGCAATGGGGAAGTGGTCCACAATCCTACACAATTCATTAGGGGCTCTCAGTCTATTGAATCTCTGACACTCCAGCAGTCTCGGTGCCACTTCAGGAGCCAATGCAGTCTACCTCTCTCCGGAGAGCAGTGTTCCACCTTAATGGGACAGAAGTCATCAATCACGTTCCTCAAAAGAAGGAAAAGAAGTGGCGGAGGGTGAACAGTTTGCCAAACCCACTTAGATACACTCCGCATAGGCTAATTGTCCAAATTAAAAGGCAGGAGGTTACCTGAGCTGACCATAAAAGCTCAGAGTGCTGAGGCGAATAAGGTCAGGGCAGGCTGCTTATTAACACCGTGGTCACTACAAAAGTTCTTGAGGGCATCTGCTGTGAGTTTTCCATCGTTACTTGTTGTCCTCCTGCATCTCCTGTTGCTTTTCTTGGCCCTCTCCGTTTCGCATTTTCTATGTCCTTTGCCTAGCAGCAGTACTGCAGGCATTAACCATTGTCGACCTGAGAATTAAATTAGCATTTGGTAGCCAGACCTCTCTCCTTGAGCCTTAGAAAGCTTGTGTGCTTGAGTTCCCTGAAGTGTAACGTCATCTCAAAGCTCACGTAACTAAAGGGAACCTATATGTGACAAGGTGCAGCGGAGGTTCAAGCAGAGTACCACGGCCGCATCGCAACAGATTATAAAGCGTAGGGGGTGAAAATAATGGAAGACATCAGAAACCCGGGCTGTAAAAAAGCCCAAACTAAGCTAACTGAGACGCGCACGCGCGTTGCTCACAGCTCCTCTCCCGAGGCCGGGCCACAGCGCCTGCGCACAGAATCCGGGGAGGGTTGGGGGAGAGATGAGCACCCAGGCCTAGCGCTCCCACTGCCTCAGCCTCCCTACCCCCGCAAGCTCCGCCTCCTCCAGCTGCTCGCCTTCCCAAACAACCGGGTTCGCCGCCGGCGCTTTCTGCCCATTGGCCCTTAGTCTTTTCCGTTTCCGCCCAGCCCTCAAAATCCACCAATCAGCTTGTACTTTTGGGTGAGCGTCCACCTCCTAGGCTGTCGCTCCGGCTCCTCTGCCTCCTCCGGCTGCTGCCTCCGCTGCTCCCTCCTCCTACCCCACCTCCTCTATCAGGGGAGCGTCTGCGGGGGCTTGAGGGGCGGCGGCGGCGGCTGCGATATGGAGCCAGGGGCCGGAGGGCGAAGTACTGCTCGTGGGCAGAGGGCCGGGCCCCCGAACACTCCGCCGCCCCGGGAGCAGGAGCGGAAACTGGAACAGGAGAAGCTCTCCGGTGTGGTGAAAAGCGTCCACCGGCGGCTCCGCAAGAAGTACCGAGAAGGTAAACAGCGCGCTGAGCGAGGGGGGAAGGGGAGGCCTTATCAACCCCAACCCCTTGTCACCTCTTCCCTCCTCCAAAGAGGCCACCATTAAAACCTAAGGGATCTGCACGTCCCCCAAGCCGCTGCTGCTCTCACGGGCCTGGTCTGAGCCCCCTAGTCCGCATCAGACGCGCTCCTCCCCGCCCCCTTTTCTTCGAGGGCCCTTCGGGAGAGTTCTAGGCCTGTAAAGGAATTGAGTCCCCACCGCCTCCAAGCCCCCGTCCTCAGCCGGGGTGCTGAGGTTGTTGTCACGATACACACAAACACATACACGCTCACGGAGGACGTGGGGGTCGCTTTTTCCAAGAGACGCCAAGGTAAAACAAGACAGGTAAAATCCCTTTGTAAAAAATGGAAAGAAACCTGAGTTGTCCCTCCTTTACGCTTGACCTGCCAGCTGTCCATTTGCTTCCTCATCAGACCCCCTTCCTAGTACTTCATTCCTACAACCATGCAGAGCCTTCCTCGCGTTGGCTTCCAGGGCTGCGAAGTCAGCAGGCCTTTGAGCTGACTGGACTTAACATTATTAAAAGGGGGACGGGCTACACCCGTGGCCCCCAGTCCCGTTTCTTAAATACTTGGTCTTACTGTTTATTTAGACGGGTGAGGAAGAGATCTGGACAGGTTCTGAAAATACCGTTTAGATTGGAAGCCCCCTGAAGACACGTGCGGATGAAGCCCACCTTCGGCTTCCATGGATGGGGTTCCGGTGAGAACCTCCTCTATGGAAACTCATAGGGAAAGAAGCCTTAGTGGCTTTTGCCTGTACCTGAAGAGTGTTTATAGTTGGAGTCTACAGTTATCCTTGATATCTTTAAATATAGGCTTTTGTACACAGCTATTTTATAAGATTTTGACAGTGAAAATTCTGTGTTTTCATAGGCTCAGGACAGAGACTTCTCCTAAGTACCGAAATGAAGAAAGCTTTCCACTGGTTCTCATTTTAGCTTAATTGCAAACTGAAAAGTCAGCAGTCTTCTGGTGTTAGTCTTATACTTAGTTAATAATTTAGGATTAGAAGGAAAATTATGGCAGTGAAGGAACACAGACGGGTGAGATCATGTTACTGTTGATTTTTACACACGTTTCAACTACTCTAGAAAGTTAAAACTAAGTATCCTTTGTTCTTTTGAATGTAGTTGATATGTTTCGTTTTTCAAACTTTAAAGATTTCTTTCCTTAGCAAATCAAGCTTAGCTTTTAATAGAGGCTGCTTAAATAATCATCCCCAAATGCGGCTTGTAGTTATTGTTTAACAGATAACAATAGAAAGAATCTTATCAGACCTACTTAAGAGGTTGAAATATGTTTTTTGAAAGAATGCTACCCAAACCCACAATTTAGTCAATAAAATGAGTAGTTACCATAGCAACAACTGCATCATTCTTGATATTCAAAGAATGCTCTTACATAATGGCATTCACTGTAGATTTCATGTTATTTGGAGAAATTAGGAAATAAATGGACACACTTTCCTGCAATTTGCCCTGCTATTTTGTACAAATTTAAGTGCATCTTTTTAAAGAGAGAAATGACTAGCATAGAATTCCATTTCTATTTTTACCTTTTAATAATTTCATTATTCATAAATGAATAAGTTCCACTCAAATTAACACACTAATGTGTCATCTCTTCAAGTGCTGCTTATATGTGCTTAGTTCCCACACGTTTAAACATGTTTTAAGCCTGAATATTAACCACAGGAACCCTTGTTTATAATGAGAATTGGAAGTTGCCAGATCTAGAATAGATACATGTAGTTCGTAAGTGAATGATCTAGTATGCTTCTGGGGAGTTAAAGTCCTGGCAGTTTAAACATTTGAATGAGACTATTCTTTAGGCGTTTTAATACCCTGAATTTCACTAGTGATCTAGACTTCTCTAGGCTTTGCTCGAATGATATACAAAGCCCCATCAGTGAATTAGCAGAATAAGTGATCCTAATGAGCATGTTCCTTCTGCCTTTATTTCTGACATATAGGCTAAATATTAGTGGTAAAAAAGCCATCTGTGAAAAACACTGCGCACATAATAATACTACGGAAATAATTTTTAGTGTTTTACTTTGAGGACTTAGTATCGTGGTAATAGTCCCTAATCTGTAAACATATTTTACAAGTTCATTTGCAAGTCAGCTGTTATCGTAATCTGAAGCGTGCTTAAGTGCTAGATCAGTCTGCAGAGGCCTATTGAATCAGTAACATACCTGAACTATAGCACCAATAACTATGGAAACTGTACTCTTATCACAGTTTCTCTACCAGCAAATGCAGTGAAAATTCCAGCTTAGGATCTTGGAGTTTTAGACTAGAAGGAACCTCTTAGCATTTAGCAATGATTCCCAAACATGGATGATCAGCAGATTCAACTGGGTGCCTCTTAGAAAATTCCTGTATTCTACCTCAGATCTATAGTTTAAGATCCCTATTATTAGGAATTAGAAATTGTCAGCCAGATTTTAGAGTGATGATCTAATAGTTTCTTCATTTTTCAGATGAGTGAGCTGAGTCCTAAAAAGATTAAAATAACTTTCTTGATGCTTTGGTAGTTCATTGTTAATACTATACATATTTTCTGGGAATAATACAGGTTCCCCATCCCCGACTCCAAACCTAGTGTTAGTGACTCCAAATGTTAGAATAGGAGGGAAAATGGGAAGCAGGAAGTGGTTCTAGAATTTGCATTAGGGGAAAAGATATAAATTGATGGGAATGGATGATCCATAGGCTAGGTATGATTAGCTGAGTTGGGGCTATATGAGGAGAGGGTTTTCTGGGGAGAGAGGGCAGGAAAGGAAATAAGTTAGAGTGGAATAAGGAGACAAAACGGTCATTGAATATTAAGGACAGGAGTGAGGACTAGATAATGACCGGGAGGTTGGAGAACAGAGCCTTCTTTTCCCTTATCTCTGTTAGTGGAATTGAAAATAAAACAGGAAAAAGAATGAAAATAACTTTTGTTGTTCTTTTTTGCTGTGATAAAAAAAGATTTTTTTCCACTGTTCTCCATCCGTTTGCCCAACTGATGCTAGTTGATGATGATGAACAGGCTTGAGTTGGGGAAGGGTGGACAGGGTTGTAAAGAGTAGCAAGTAGGCTTAATGCACTCTTTTCGTTTACCACTTTTCACTCCCCACTTTACGGCCTGCCCTGTGTCACCACTTAAGAGACTCTGCCAGTTTGTCTAAAGGTAAAGTGAGAACTAGAGATAAAGGTGTGTTCCAGGCAGCACTCATATCTGAAGCAGTTACTAAAATGAAATGATAGGGAGATGCCTAGCAGTGGTGATGCGAAGGAGTATTTCTGGTATCTGCCATTGATAGTTAAGAGTCAGTCTTTTAAAGTGAGGTTATATAAATGGAAATATGCTTGCACATATAGGTGTTTTCTGTCTTTGCCATACATAATTTTTAAAATTTGACCTGCATGTAAACCAAAAATATTTTAAATGTAAAAGAGTTATATTATAGACAGCCTTTTAATAAAAAACTAGTTGTGCTTTTCAAACAGGGACTTCATTATTTAATCAGATGAGCCTGACAAATATGTATCACATCAAGAACTGAAATAGAGCCACGTGTGTTTTTGGTTGTCTTTGTAGGATTTTTTTGCCATAATCGTATTCACATGAACCCGTTCCTATAATGATTGCTTTTATGCCTGGCATTTCTCTTTCTGAACTTAAAGCATTCATGTAAAAATTCCAAGAAAATGTAAAAGGCTGCAGTTGTCAGGAGTAAAAGCACACTTTTAATTCCATTTCGTTTTTATTTTTTTTATCCTATCTTATTAATATCTTTGGGACATTTTATCAAATTATTCAATTCCTTAATTTACTTGTTCTGCATACCAAACAGATTTAAAACAGTTTATCACATAAACACCTGCAGCTTATAAATCAATCACAAAAAAATAAAAGTATGTTCTAAACGGTTAAAACAGGTATTCTTAAGGTCATGGAATTAGGGGGTGATCTTAACAGGTGAATTAGAATAGCAGTGTAGGATAAGCTGAAAAATACATTTGTGATTGACTATTCTGCAGCAAACACTTAAAATGAGAATTGTGGGGGAAGGGGAAAAACCTTTGTATTAGAGTAATTTTAAACCAAAAAGTCTAAAAATAAAAGAATGAATGTAATGTTGGTGTTTTTTCAGAAACAAAGTTTTAAATTTGTTTTAAAAATTAGAATGAGACTCCTTTTAATTGAACTTTTCTTATTTTTTTTTCTCAGTGGACTTTAAACATAGCTGCTTTAAAATTTTGACCAATTCCAAGACCTTAAGAAACTTTGAACAGATTATTTTCTCAAGTGAGGTTTTGCTGTTTTCTTTTTATGTTGTTCTTATACTTATTCTGATACAGAATCAGAAAGCTTTTTGTGATAGAGTATTTGCCTGATCAGTGAAATAAATAAGGTGAAGATTGTCCGCAGAAAATCCTGTTAAGTTTGCACTAGGAGAGTTTGAACTGCCATTCCCAGTAGAAGAAAAAATAATGAAAAGAGTTCAGTAATCAGTAATACTAAAAGATAAAGGGACCATTTATATAGTCAGTTCAATGAAGTACATGTAGGTATACAACGTACATTAGTATTTAGCTGTTTGATTTTGTTATTATTAGTGTTCTTTGTGACAGGTTATCGTTTTAGGGGCTTTTTGCAGTTGAAAAGATACACTAGAAGCCAAAAGCATTGGTGCAGATTCCTTGTTTAATGGAAAATAAACCCACAAACATAGCGATTCTTAGCCTTGGTTCCACATCAGTATCATCTTTGGAACTTTGTGGAACACAGACATCTGTATATTTAAAAGCTCCCAGAGTACACAGTGGACAAAGAGGTTGAGAAACACAGCTGTTGTAGTAGGAGGAATCTAGGAGAAAGGAGGCTTTTATACTAACCTGATCCAAAGTTAATAATAGCTTAAATAACAATAGTGATGATGAAAATAGAAGAAGACAGACTTTGAAGATCAGAATAGGCAGTTTTAGTGAAAATAAAGAAGGGTCAAAGATGATGCCAATATTTCTTTCCTGGGAAAATGTAGATAGCTATTAGCATACGCTTTGGAAATGGTAGGGGTTGGGGGCAAGAGGAACAGGGTAGTCAGGCAGATTGGCTTGTTATAGGGATAATGGTAATGATTTAGTTTGCAGTGTATCCTTTGGAAGTTTAGAATTTGGAAGCCTTCTGTGGAGGTTGAAGCTTTGAGCCAAGTAAACTGCACAGTGGGGTTATAATATAGAACTGAGGACAGATCCTTGGAAGACACCAGTAGTTAAGAGTTTGGAAGAATAAAGTGGAACCATCACAGAACACAGGGAGTACTCCCAGGGTTCGGGTGTCTGCTGTGCTGGGTACCAACACTGTAATAGAACTATATCTGCCGCCATTTATGCATCATTTACAGTAGAGTGAAGGTGATCATAGTGACAGCCTAAAGTCCTCAAGAAAAGGTAAAATAATGTTTACTATAATATTGCTTAAGAAAATATTGATTTGCTTTGATTTTCAAAGAGTCCCAGTCTTTCAGAATCAAATCAGTATTTTCAGTTGGTTTTGGTGCATTTGTTTTCTTTAATAAGTATATATCATGTTTGCAGCTTTAGAGCATCTAAGGCAATGGTTCTTAAAATGTTAGTGGACTCCAGGATCTTCCAGTGAACTTTTTAAAATGCTGATTCTTAGGTCCCCAGAAACCAATTTGGTGGATCTGAGATTTGGGGCCCAGGAATCTGCATATTTAATGTCCCTCATGTGATTCTTTCTCAGAAAGAACACTTTCTGATAAAACGTTGAACTAAGATTTTTCTGTTGCAAAGAAAAGCAGGGTACTTTACTAAAGGATGTGCTTGTCCTGGGAGTTCAAATTGTTTTTCACATTCATTCCTTACTCATGTGTGCTTATGAAATACTTATTTCTGTCATAAAAATACAGTATACAGAGTAAAACATCAGTTGAGATAACTGAATGAGTTAATGATTTTTCAGTAATAGGTAGTCTCGCTACACCTCTGTGTAAAGAGCTACTTGTTTTTAAGGCGCACATTAAGAAGTTAGCTTTAAATTTCTGCATTGATAGTTTTGACACATTTTTATATTAGTTTTCCGTCTTTCGGGAGCCATTTCTATACTGTCTAAATAAGTCAGGCATATTTGTCACATAGTTCCTGTTGTAATCATCTCTTCTTTCAGTATTCTTGTAAATTTCCTAGAGCAATCTCATACATTGTCCACATTTGACAATTAAGTTGAGACTTTCCTGTTTTATTATACAGTACTTTTGGAGCTCCTGTTTTTACTAGTCCTGGCTAATTAGCAAAAGCAACAGTATCCCTACCCTCTTCAAGTAATGAAAATAATAGTAGAGGCCTTAACCGTAGCTATTCTGTCTTTATGTCTTCAGGGTAGCATTAAGGATCGGATGACTCCTGGGCATTATCCCTGCCCCTCTTCCTTCCGCCACCGATTCAAGTAAAATTTTCTCAAATGTTCCTCTTTAAATCAGAAGTAATGATGTACTGGAAGTTTAGCAGCATAATATTTTCAACTTTAAATGTAGAGGATTGTGGCTTAGAGTCAGATCTTCAGGCCTCTTTTGAAATGACCTCTTCGTGGTTGGTCTTTTAGTCCTGTTTATTATAGTGTAAATTCTTGAAACAAAGATCTGGGTTTTTATTAATCATCACAACCCCATCCCCACAAACACAGTTGTGTACAGCACCTAGCACAGAATCCTACATAAGGTCCCTACATAAGTACCCCTCTTACCTTGTGCTTCCATAGCATGATTGTGCCTACCTTTATAGTGTTAATAACTTGCCAATTCATTTGTCTGTTTTATCTGCTAAACTTAGTTCCTTGAGTAAAACTCTGCCTTTTATCTCTGTAGCCTTAGTACACAGCACCAGACCTTGTAGATTTAAGGCACACACACAAAAGAAGCTAGTATAAATATTTCCAGATAGTTGAGTTTTATCTTTTTATATTCATAAGTTTAAAATTTTACTTGTGGATACCCATCTTTTCTAATTTATGCTCATGTCTTCTTAAATCGAGTATATTAGATTAATTTTACTTTTTTAAATGGTCCAAGTTATTCTGAATAGCATTCTATTTTTCTATAAATATAATGGTAAATATATCCTTACAGTCATTATGGTATCGTTATTTGTTCTCATAAGGATGTTGTAGTGGGTATAATGTATGTCTCTCTGTATGTTGGTAATAAAAATGGTAATAGTGAGCTGGGCTTGGTGGCTCATGCCTGTAATCCCAGACCTTGGGAGGCTGAGGTGGGTGGATCACGAGGTCAAGAGAGAATGAGACCATCCTGGCTAACACGGTGAAACCCCGTCTCAACTAAAAATACAAAAAATTAGGTAGGTGTGGTGGCACGTGCCTGTAGTCCCAGCTACTTGGGAGGCAGAGGTAGGAGAATCTCTTGAACCTGGAAGGTGGAGGATGCAGTGAGCCGAGATCATACCACTGCATTCTGGGGGTGACAGAATGAGACTCCATTCTGAAAAAAGAAAAAAAAAAGTAATAGTTTTGTGTATTTATTTATATTTACAGATAAAAATTTTGCAACCCCAGTATATCAGTCTCTCAAATTTGAAGTGAAATTTATACTGGTTATAAAATCTAACATCTGACAACCACTAAACTATACTGATTTATTGTGCTTTAAGTGTAAATACACTAATACCCATTGCTGCGGTTATTTTAGAATAGATGGTTAATCTTCATACATTTAGAGCAGCATGTGAGTATCCATTTCCATTTATATAGAAATTAGGATAAGACTTTTTAATTGAGCATATGAAAATCAGGTTCCAAAAGGCTGTTCATAAATCCTTTTGTTTGAAAGTTGAACTAAGCAAGTACTCTGTGTGGTCATAGACCCATCTGTGAAGTTCACTTTCACAAGGGAATAACATGTTGGTGACATGGGTTATGTTTTTTCTTGATTTCTTTCCATCTCCCTTATAGGATGTGTTCAGAGACTTGCATTTTGGAGTATTTTTATCATTGATATGTTTATAATAAAAGGCTATTCCAAGAACAGAAGATATACCATGAGCCAATGTTTGTAGATATTAAGTTCAATTCATGCATTTTTTTTTTTTTTTAATTAAATTGGACTCTTAAGGTTGTCGCAGCCCCCTTGCTCTCTATATTATTTTGCCAGGCTTTTAAACTCACAACCTTGCTATACACCGTTGGTTTTAAGCCATAGCTACCCATTGGATTCATCTGGGGAATGTTAAAATAAATGACCAGTTGCCACTCCAGACCAGTTAAATGAAACTTCTGGGTGATTCCAATGTGCAACCAGAATTGGCAGCCAGAGTTGAGAACCATTGCCAGAAATCTAACAAATAATGCAGTTGCACAGACTAAATAACTGCATTTGACTGACAAAAGACCATTTGTTTGTGGTTAGTAGAGTCTGTGTACTTTCCTCTATTGCAAAGTTCTGCTCATATCCATAAAAGTTCATGAATTAAAAACTTATGAAGAGAAGCAGAGTTTGTGGTTAGGAGCATGACTTTAGCTTTTGACTACCAGGTTTGTTGTGTAACCTTGGAAAAGTTACTTAATCGCTCTATTTCAGTTTCCTCATCTATAAAGTAAAATATATGTCTCAATGGATTGGTATTGTAATTAAATGAGTTAATATTTGAAAAGCACTTAAAACGACATTTGGCATATAGGAAACACACTAAGCTTGTAAAATGCAGAAATTTAAAAATAACAGCTCTTTTATCTGTAGCTATACTGCTTCAATGCATTTAAGGACTATGACATTAAAGATTGAATGACTCCTGGAATTTTTACCTAGACTGTTCTGTAGTTTTCTCAGTATTAAAATGACTGTCTTTTTCTTTTTCTTTTTTTTTTTTTGTCCCTTTTGCTGTTTGTGTTTCTAAGTTTTTATATGAAAAGTCCAACATTTTTAGCATGTCAAATTATTGGTGGTATTTTCTTCCCACATTAGAGAAGTGACTATTCATAACATGTTGGCTATAAGATGCAGGTTTTCAAACTTTGTGTTTTCTGGTTACTTTTTGGTTCTTAATTACCAAACACCTTGGATGTTTTTTATCCCACTTTTAGATGTGTCACTGTATCAGGTACTCAAGTGCTGAGAAGACTGGTCTGTGTATGGCTTAACTATGTGAGACAATCTGAATTCCGAACATTTTGTTTTAATGCCTTGAAGTGGTAGCTGAACTTGTTTGCACTTAGTCATGATTTTCTTTGCTTACCTTGTGTTAGAGAAAATTACCCTTAAAGGTACTTTGAACTTGAATTTGGTAGTCTGTTCATCTACAGATAAGGCATCTTAGGTCCCGTATTTGGCAATATGCCTAAGTCAGAATCAAATAAATTGTTCTGAATTTCTAAAAGTTTAAGACTTTTGATACTCTTTTTTTTTTTTTTTTTTTTTTGCTTTTGTAGAGAATTTGATGGCCCTCAAATTTAATGAAATATAATTTTAATTTTGTAACATATACCATGCTTGTGGCACATCATTTTAAAAAATTTTATTGAGGTATGATTCATGTACAGTAAATTATGTCTATTTAAAGTATATAATTCCATAAGTTTTGACAATGCATGCATCTCTGTAAAACCATTACCACAATAAGGTATAGAACATTTTCATCACTGCCAAAATTTCCTCATACTTCTTTGCAATCAGTCTCTCTGTATACTCTCAGTCCCACATGTCTTTTCACTGTAGATTCACCTCCATTTATTTTCATTTCTTAGCTATTGTGAGTAATGCTGCAATGAGTATAGGATTGCAGATATCTCTTTGACATACTGATTTCGTTTCCTTTGGATAAATACCCAGAAGTGGGACTGCTGAATCATATAGTAGTTTTAGGAACCTCCATACTGTTTTGGCTGTACTAATTTACACACCCAACATAAGTATCCAGGATTCACTTTTCTTCACATTCTCTCCAACCCTTGTTATCACTGGTCTTTTTGACAATAGCCATCCTAACAGATGGGAGGTAGTATCTCATTGTGGTTTTAATTTGCATTTTCCTGATGATTAGTTATGTTGAGCACCCTTTTATATACCCATTGGCCATTTTTTGTGTTGTCTTTCGAAAAATATCTATTCAGGTCATTGCCCTTTTTTTTTGTCAGATTATTTGTTTTTTTGCTATTCAGTTGTATGTATGAGGTTTTTTTCATCTTTTGGCTATTAACCCCTTATCAGGTATATGGTTTGTAAATATATTCTTATCTTAAAATGGCATCACATGTATACTTGCTAACTTTCTTATTTTCTGTGCTTTGTATGTTTTAAAAAGGAGAATTAGGATAGAGTTATTGAGAAAAAATAATATTTTTATATACATCAGGTATATAAAAATCAAGTGGTTCTGGCATGGAAAAATGCATGAACCTTAGCACCACCTATTCATTTTTTTCACATATAAGTAATTATGTATTTGGTAGTGTTACTGTTCATTTCTCCTTGAGCTAATAAATTTTTCAAAAAGATCTGTGTACTGTTATTAAAGAACTTAATGAATATGACTGGACTGTCAGCTGCAGGTTTTTCTTTTGACAATAACACAAAATGGGAAAGCCTTTTTTAATAAACTTAAAACAATGCTCTCTAGAAAAATGACGTTGAATTTATTGCTTTACTGACCTTGGAACTCTTACTTTGAAAACAGTAACTATTTTGAAAAATTTAAATTGTGCTTTTGAGTCACTACTACTTGCTGACAGCCATCAACTGTAGTTTGAATTTTATCTTAGAAACTAATTTGATTTGTTTATACTTTTGGCATTTATTTTTTGAGCATGATGAAAATTTAAATATTTTGTCCTCCATTGACTGAGCACCCTAATTAACTTCTCTAATTTATACAAATTATAAATCAAAAGTAGTCTTTGCTTTTCCATTTATACTTTCTATTGGGAAAATCACACCTGGTTTTAACAGACATGTATAAATGAGTGACAAAGTATGATAAGGATGGCAAATGGGGGAGGTGTAAGATGATAAAGTGGGAGGCAGATAAACCCTCTTGAAGAAAATATGAATTCAGTTACATTTTGAAGGAAAAAAAATGCTGTAGCAGATGGCAAGAGAGAGGTTAATTCATAAAGAAAGAATAGTATCAACTCTAAATAAATAGTGTAGGGATTCCATTGGTTCACTTGAGTTTGAAACTGTTTTAGAGCTGCACTTCTGGATGTTATGTAGAGCAAAAATACTTTTAAATTCATTTCCTTCTATTTGTTTTTTTACAAAGGCAGTTGCAGTGTAATAATATCTTAATCACAAAGTTATTAAAAATGGAACCCTTTTAAAATTAATGAATGTGCTATTCTTTCCTAGTTGTCGCTGTCTTTTTATTAGTAGCTCTTAATTTATTTTTTAGTTGTGACATATGTTTTTGAAGGTGAGTTTAGTCAATGCAGTAGTTATGGTATTATCTTGATATAAGATTCAGAATAATTTGGTTCATTGATTATATTGAACTTGGTTTGGCAACTTTAAGTTGGCATCACTCATGTTTAAAATTATGAATTTGTTTTTTTAAATGGGTGTTTAAAAAAATTTAAATGTTATGGGATAACAATAAATAGAAGTCATATTAATGTGACCGTTCTCTGGAATTTTGTAAGACAATTTAAGCTGTAGAGCATGTATTTTTAAATTGTGCTTTCTATAAATAATTTGTGAATTCCCTGTAGTTGGTCAAAGTAAAATGTATGTACTCCATTGCAGATTTTGTTCTCCACACCTCCCTTTCCCCTTGTACCTGTCTGTCTCTTTCTCTTTCTCTCACTTTTACTTTAAAACACATGTATTTTTTTCTAGAACGCTTATAAGAAATTGGTAAGAAAATGGGTTATTAATCACAACAATTTTGAGTCATTCACAGATGCCATTATATTAAAATAAATCACAAGGCTAATTATTAATTCATTGAGAGTTCTGATTGAACTTGAAGACCTAAATGTTTCTTATACTATGTTGACTAGACCTTTCATGCAAACTTCAAGAACTTCTAGCTCCTAATTTACCTTTTAATAATGAAAAAATATTGTCCTTTTAAATAGTATATCTTTTAATTGTTAGTTGACCTAATAACTAAGTGATAACAAATCCTTAAAATTGAGTTTTAATATTTATATATGTAGTTTGAGTTGGTAGAGGAGTTTTAAATATGTATACTGGTCACTGGGGGACCCTAATTTTTTTGGATTTTAGAACCTGAATCATAGATTACTTTGAAAAACTTTGCTCAAAATTGAAATACCATTATTTTAAATACTATAAAAACAAAAAATGGGCTATTATGAAAATGCTTATCTCATTCTGTTTTAATAATTTCATTTATTTTTAAAATTACCTTAAGCTTTCAGAAGTATTTTGGGAAGTGGAATTTTCTCATAACTAAAGGCCAGCTATGTTTTTTGTTCAATTTTGTAACCACCAGACTTTTAACAAAATGTATACACAGTAGTCAGAGTTTGAAACATTTTTGTTTTATAAATAATATGAAATAAAAGTTTTGGGTCCAGGATGCCTTACGTAGCATATAGGGAACATATCAGGTTCATATATCTTTTATAGCATTTACCACATTTTCTTTACATGTCTTCTCCCCTTTTTTTGATACCAATGCCTGCTCATTAACTTTAATTATTTTCTGTAGCATTTAATATAGAGTATTTTTTAAAGAAAATCTGTTCAAAGAAGGAAAAGTATATACAATTGCATCATCTACTGTCAGTTATATATTTAAGTATACTTCACTTTATGAATCACATCAGTTTTCAGTGTCAACACACTTTGTGAGAGTCTGCAGACTCTTCAGTGTTAATGAAAACATTAAATTGAAGTTGTCTGTGGTTAATCTGAGTTGCATTAGCCTACCAAGTTTGAATTCTTCCTTAGAACTTCAGTTAGGTAGATAGCCATAAAATTTCATAACGTGGTATTTCAGAGAATTGTGTTGAGTATGAAAAACTCGAGGTCTTCTAAAAAGTTGTAGGGTAGTAGGTTTCTGTATATTTTCAGTTCTTTGCATCTTATAGCTAGTAGAATAATTATAGAGTAAATTGAGTTTCAAAGTATATAGTGACATGGCAGGGACTCTTAAGAATTTGTAACACTTTTGTTGCCTCACATTGCACACCCTTTGTCCTCACCCATGGTAGATAGACACTTTGAGCTCAGAGTCAGCAGCCCTTACATAGACCCACTTTAAATGAGTGCTGCTTTTTTGTGTTCTGCCTTTCTCCCACACTGCTGGAGCCCACTGAGATTGTCCCCTTATTCAGTGGCTAAGTGCAGACTAGCAGTGCAGATTGTTAATAATTCTCAGTTAATAGGGGATAAGAACTTAGAGATAAATGCCGTGGCCTCCCGTTCTTTAGATGCACAATTCTGGACACATTCAGTATGCTTTTCAGTTTGCCAACAGCAGCAAACTCAGTAATTCATCCTTGTATTAGTTTTTTCTCCTTCCCATCTTTCTGTTCACTTCCTCACTCATATTTCCTAGGATTCTTAAACTACATGGACCCAGTTCTTTGTCTTAAGTTGTACTTTTTTTTTTTTTTGATACAGAGTTTAGCTCTTGTCGCCTAGGTTGGAGTGCAATGGTGTGATCTCGGCTTACTGCAACCTCCGCCTCCCAGGTTCAAGCAATTCTCCTGCCTCAGCCTCCCGAATAGTTGGGATTACAGGCATGCACCACCACACCCGGCTAATTTTGTATTTTTTAGTAGAGGCGGGGTTTTACCATGTTTGTCAGGCTGGTCTCAAACTCCTGACCTCAGGTA